>NC_058085.1:70668332-70968332 GCF_014858855.1 Bufo gargarizans | reverse complement strand
TAGTTATTCTATGAACACTGGTTGTGGTCTCGAAATCTAGTGGAGCTAATTGAACGTTGCTTTGTAAGAACTTTGATAGGATCGGTATCCACCGATTTTCTTTAGGGTTTTATACCCTCTATATGGACATTGGGTTATTATTTCATCGAAAATTTATCGAATAACAACTGCTATTTCTTCCTGTCACTTACCCCTTGCAATTTGGGCTGTTACTATATGTACTGTTGCTACTTTTACTGTGTTGCTATGGTAATAGCATAGAGCCATACATTGTATACACTCTATGCTGCTACCTTCTTATTGTTTTATTGCATTAATTAGTGCCGACCTCAGCACAATAAATATCAGTGTATTATTTGTTCAATCACATGGTCCCGGCTTTCTTTGAGTGCTCTGTCCATTATTATACATTTTTTTTATCTCAATCCTATTAAAAATGTATGGCCAAAGCTGAATAGGAAGGTGCGAGCCAGGCGACCAACAAACATGGTTCAGTTACACCAGTTTTGTCAGGAGGAATGGGCCCAAATTCCGACCAACTATTGTGAGAAGCTTGTGGAAAAATATCCAAAATGTTTGACCCAAGTCATACAGTTTAAGGGCAATGCTACCAAATATTAATGCAATGTATGTAAACTTTTGACTTTGCAGAAAGTAATAAAAATTTCTTAAAACATTCTCTCTCATTATTCTGGCATTTGGCAAATAATAATAATTATGGTAATCCTAATTGACCAAAAACAGGAAAGGTTTATACTGTATTGAGAAAAACATGCATATGTGTCTATTTATATAGTGTATGTAAACTTCTGGCTTTTTTTTTATTGTGAAGCAAACAACAAATAGGACAAAATAACAGAAAAAGTCAATGTGCATAACTATTCACCCCCCTAAAGTCAATACTTTGCAGAGCCACCTTTTGCGGCAATCACAGCTCCAAGTCGCTTTGGATAAGTCTCTATGAGCTTGCCACATCTTACCAGTGGGATTTTTGCCCATTCCTCCTTGCAAAACTGCTTCAGCATCTTCAAGTTGGATGGTTTGCGCTTGTGAACAGCAATCTTTAAGTCTGACCACAGATTTTCTATTGGATTGAGATCTGGGCTTTGACTAGGCCGTTCCAACACATTTACATGTTTCCCCTTAAACCACTCAAGTGTTGCTTTAGCAGTGTGTTTGGGGTCATTGTCCTGCTGGAAGGTGAACCTCCGTCCTAGCCTCAAATCACGCACAGAGTGGTACAGGTTTTGTTTAAGAATATCCCTGTATTTAGCAACATCCATCTTTCCCTCAACTCTGACCAGTTTCCCAGTCCCGGCTGCTGAAGAACATCCCCACAGCATGATGCTGCCACCACCATGTTTCACTGTGGGAATGGTGTTCTTTAGGTGATGTGATGTGTTGGGTTTGCGCCAGACAAAGTGTTTTCTTTGATGGCCGAAATGTTCAATTTTAGTCCTATCAGACCAGAGCACCTTCCTCCATACATTTTGGGAGTCTCCCACATGCCTTTTCGCAAGCTCACAGCATGCCTTATTGTTTTTTGCTGAAAGTAATAGCTTTCCTGTGGCCACTCTGCCATAAAGACCAACTCTATGGAGTGTACGGCTTATTGTCGTCCTATGTACAGATACTCCAGTCTCTGCTGTGGAACTCTGCAGCTCCTCCAGGGTTACCTTAGGTCTCTGTGCTGCCTCTCTGATTAATGCCCTCCTTGCCCGGTCCGTAAGTTTTGGTGAGCGGCCGTCTCTTTGCTGTTGTGCCATGTTCTTTCCATTTGTTTATGATAGATTTGATGGTGCTCCTGGGGATCATCAAAGATTTGGATATTTTTTTATAACCTAACCCTGACTCGTACTTCTCAACAACATTGTCCCTTACTTGTTTGGAGAGTTCCTTGGTCTTCATGGCAGTGTTTGGTTAGTGATGCCTCTGGGGCCTTTCAAAAAAGGTGTGTATATATAATGACAGATCATGTGACACTTAGACTGCACACAGGTGGACATAATTTAACTAATTATGTGACTTCTGAAGATAATTGGTTGCACCAGAGCTTTTTATGGGCTTCCTAACAAAGGGGGTGAATACATACACACATGCCAATTTTCTGTTTTCTATTTCTAAACAATAGTGTTATTTATATATTTTTCTCATTTCACTTCACCAACCTAGACTATTGTGTTCTGATCCATCACATAAAATTCAGATTAACAAAACATTAAATTTAAGGCTGTAATGTAACAAAACACGAAAAAGTCAAGGGGGTGAATACTATATATATATATATATATATATATACACAAATATATATATATATATATATATATATATATATATATAATCGAAGAAATAGGACTGCACTCCAGATATTGATGAAAAAATCAAGTTTCTTGATTTTTTCATCAATATCTGGAGTGCAGTCCTATTTCTTCGATTATACTATTGGGGATTGCCGTCATCCCCCTTGGATTTTGCACCCACTCTTCAGGCTGGTGCTCCCGCTGGACTTTCTTTTTCTATATATATATATATATATATATATATATATATATATATATATGAAGAAAAATTGGCGGCACTAGCTCGAGAAAAGAAATACGGGTGCACGTCTCCAGGGGAATGGACTTGTAGCCCCAATCAATGGATCCGGAAAAAAGAGCGGCACTCCAATGAGTTAAAGCAAGTGAACCCTTTATTCACCCAAGTGGAAAATTTTCCTGTTTTCTTGAATATCAGTGCCACATATTTATGTTCTAGACTGCATGGCTAATTGTGTCATATAATGCCTGGAATAAGTGGATTAGTTACCTGGCATCACATGTATATCACAGTGCAGTCAAATCTAAACAGTGTGTGTCTCATTTTTATCAGTGTGTCTTACCTGCAATGTCCATCTTGCCCAAGGTTTATGACTCCCCCAGATTACCTGCAACATTTAGTACCATTAGACAGCTATACATTCATAAATAAAAGTCCAGCACACTCACTGTCAGTAATCCAAATCACAGCAGAGATCCACAGTGTTCTCACGCCCAGGTAGTCCAGAAATAGAAGAAACAGGATTCAGCGGGTAAATAAAATCCAAAAATGTATTGAAGTTTATTGATTTTAAAAAACACATCCCCTCCTATACATCGCTGACATGTTTCGACCAACTATAGCGGTCTTAGCTGCAGTCAGTCGAAACAAGTCAGCATTATACAATTGGAGATGTGTTTTTTTATGGATTTACTTCAATACATTTTTAGATTTTATTTACACGCTGGATCATATTTCTCCTATTTCTGCATTAGACAGCTATGCCCAGGGCATTTCACCCACCTAGTACAATATCTTCTCTTGTGATACCCCAGCTTGCATTTACTCAGTGGTGTAAGATCCATATAGCACATATGTAACACATCTGAGTAGTTTGCTGGCATCTCAGAGCAGCTTAATAGCGCAGTATATGCACGATCTACCGTATCTTTAGGATAGGTCATCAATATCAAATCGTTGGGGAGTCTGACAAGGCACCCCCACTGATCATCTGTTTCAGGCAGCCAGAAGTGAATATGGAAGAAGTAGAAGGTTCCATACACTGCGTGGTTTGCAACGCCAGCATACTGCATCTCAGTTCACATTCACTTGAGCTGCAGTACCCCAGTTTGGCCACTACACTGTGTACTGCACTGTCTGCCTCCAGCTCCCTAATCCTCTATAAGCAGGGATGGCCAACTTGCTGCTCTCCAGCTGTTGCAAAACTATAACGCCCAGCATGCCAAGACTGTCTACAACTATCAGCCTACAGCAGGGCATGGTGGGAATTATAGTTTTACAACAGCTGGAGGGCCACAGGTTGGCCATCCCTGCTGTATAGGTCATCCATATGTGTAGTGCAGACAACCTTTGTGTTATAATGGCATGTAATAACACAACATAAAATGTATAATGTACATTACTGACATATTCTTTAGTAAATTGGCAGGTTATAGTCACATAACAATTGAACTTGGCAACAGGGCCAGGCGTTACTCCATAGCAACAGTGCTTTATGCAAAGGATACGTGTTTTCTTGTAAGAGGTGCAGGGGCTATTTCTAACCCTTTTAGCCTGACACTCAGGGCCGACTCCAGGTTTATGTGGGCCCTTGGCCGATATAACTCAGTGGGCCCCCTTGTGGCATTTTTTTACATTTACATGTCCCTCTGTGACCCCCACACCATATACCGACCCCAGTGCCACACAAAAAGTATAGTGACCCCCAGTGGCCCCCATACAGTATAATGGCCACTAGTGGCCCTTCACACAGTATAATTACTCCCCCAATGCCCCCCACACAGTATAATGACCGCCAGTGGACCCCCACAAAGTATAATGACCCCCAGTGGCCCCCCACACAGTATAATTACCCCCAGTGGTCCCCACACAGTAAAATGATGCCCCAATGGCCCTCCATTCAGAAAAATGATCCCAAGTGGCCGCCATTCAGTATAATGACCTCCTGTGGCCCCCATGGTCACTGGGGGTCATTATACTGAATAGGGTCTCTAGGGGTCATTATACTGAATGAAGGGTCATTAGGTATCATTATACTACATGGGGGGCACTGGGGGTCATTATACTGTGTGTGGGGGGCACTGGGTGTCCTTATGCTGTGTAAGGGACCCTCACACAGTATAATGACCTCCCAGTGGCCCCCTCATATACCTATCATTGCCGGAGAGCAGGGAAGCCAGCAGTCCTTTCATTCACTAACCGCAGCTCATTAGTGTTGATTGAGCACCAAAGTGTTCAGGTGCTCGGGTCGAACACCTCGGTCGCACAATGGAACTCAATGGGAGAACCCGAGCATTAAACCAGGCACCCCCTGCTCTGAAGAGGGGGGGGTGTCCGGTTCCTAGGAAAAGGGCACAAATTGATGGAAACACCACCGAAATGGTTCGGGAACAGCATGGGGAGGATGTCTGAATGCATCTTGGACTCCCAGGTCGCTGCTGGGAACGATGTTGTCCCAGTAGTACGCCACTTTTACAGACTGACATTGACATTTATACGCACAAAACCGAAGATAAAATTGATTTTAGAGGAAAAATTGTTAGGAAACATTCTTTCCAGTATATTTACTTATATATGTTTATTTACTGTGAAAGGGCTTCCAAAAATTACAAGGAACCGGCACTCCAATACACCCTTTATTACACATAAAGAAGGGCATCATACACCCTTGAAAAATTATGATTGATGGCCTGCTGGTGACCCTCAAAAACAGCTGCTGAGCTGACCCTCTAAAACATTATATGCGAGGGACTGAATAAGAGTCAACCTGTCAGCATTTTCAGTTGACAGGCGGATGCACTTATCAGTTATTATGCCCCCAGCAGCACTAAATACCCGCTCTGACAAAACACTGGTGGCAGGGCAGGCCATCATCTTAAAGGCGTAGAGCTCCAGTTCGTGTCATGTGTCCAGCTTGGACAAATTACACAACGGGGTGTCAAGAAACTGTCCCAGGCCTTGGAGAGTGTTGCCTTGCCTCTGCTTGAACTGCTGTATGTTTCCCTCATCTCCCCTCCTCGGTTGCCCAAGGAACTATGTACTCTGCTGCCAGCATTGTCAGCTGGACATGTTTGGAGCAATTTTTCCACAAGACTTTCTGGTATTGCACCATTTTGCTCATCCTCTCCACCACAGGAATGAGAGATGATAAGTTCTCTTTGTAGCGGGGGTCGAGAAGGGTGAACAACCAGTAATCGGTGTTGTCCAAAATATGTAAAACGTGTTGGTCACAGGAAAGGCAGCCTAACATAAAGTCAGCCATGTGTGCCAGAGTCCCAACAGGCAAGACTCCGCTGTTGTCATCAGGAGGATGACTCTCAATCTCCTCATCCTCTTCCCCCTCTTCTGCCCATCCACGCTGAACAGATGGAATTAAAGTTCCATGGGTACTACCCTCTGTAGCGGAGGCAACCGTCTCGTGCTCCTCCTCCTCATCATCCAAATGGGCACACACGCGGCGCAACTTCACCAGTAGTTCAGGCAAATTGGGGTAGGTTTCGAGAAACCGCTGAACCTCTAAGTTGAAGACGTGGGCTAGGCATGAGATGTGTGTGAGCTTCCCGAGCTCCAAAGCCACCACCAAGTTACGGCCATTATCAGACACAACCATGCCTGGTTCTAGGTTGAGTGGCGAGAGCCACAGCTCAGTCTGGTCTCTTATCCCCTGCCACAGCTCTGCGACGGTGTGCTGTTTGTCACCTAACCAGATCAGCTTAAGCACGGCCTGTTGACGCTTCCCCACTGCAGTGCTATACTGCTTCTGGCTACCGACTGATGGCTGACTGGTGCTGCAAGAGGATAATTCTGAAGTGGAGGAGGAGAAGTGGGGGTTGAAACCACTAACGTAGGTGGTGGCGGAAACCCTGATGGAATTAGGGCCCGCAATCCTTGGCATCGGTAGCACTTGTGTCATCCCAGGGTGCAACTGGCTCCCGGCCTCCACAATGTTCACCCAGTGTGCCGTCAGGGAAATGTAGCGTCCCTGGTCACGAGCACTTGTCCATGTGTCAGTGGTTAAGTATACCTTCCCAGTAACTGCGTTGGTCAGGGCACGGTTGATGTTACGGGACACATGCTGATGTAAGGCAGGCACGGCACACAGTGAAAAATAGTGGCAGCTGGGGACTGCGTAATGAGGGACGGCTGCCGACATCAGGCTGCGGAAGGCCTCAGTGTCCACAAGCCTAAATGGCAACATTTCCAGGGCCAGTAATTTGGAAAGTTGCGCATTTAGTGCTATGGCCTGTGGAAGGGTGGCTGGGTATTTGTACTTGCATTCAAATTCCTGGGGTAAGATCATTTGTACGCTGCGCTGGGACACGGAAGTGGATGTGGTCACTTATGCTGCTTGCGAAGGTCCTGGTGCAGGGCAGGAGGCATCCGGGCCTGCGCCTTCTACAGGGGATTGGCCAGCACGAAACACAGGGATAGAGGAGGCAGTGGTGTGTCCCACAGACACAGATTGTGGACCCAGGCGTTCGGCCCACCTATTACGGTGCTTTGATGCCATGTGGCGGATCATGCTGGTGGTGGTGAGGTTGCTAATGTTCACGCCCTGCTCATTTTTGTATGGCACAGGTTGCAAATTAAAAAATTTTTGTCGTCTGCACTTTCCTCAAAAAGCGCCAGACTGCGGAACACCTACCCCTTGGCAAGGGAGATTTCCACAAGGGTATGCTCTGGGGAACAGTTGCGGGCCTGTTTGGTGTGGCTTGCCTTCTCCCTTTTGCCACCCCACTGCCTCTTCCAGCCTGTTGCGGTGCTGCAGATCCCTCCCCATCTGTACTGCTGTCCTCACTCGGCTTGCCACCTTCCCAGGTTGGGTCAGTGACTTCATCGTCCACCACCTCCTCTTCCACTTCCTCACTCTGCTCATTCTCCTGACTTGTTGACCTAACAACAACCTCAGTTATTGACAACTGTGTCTCATCCTCAGCATCAACCTCTTGAGACAGTAATTGCCGTTGACTTATTGGCAACTGTGCCTCATCATCATCATCCACCTCGTGAAACCCTAATTGCCGTTCCCCACCGCCATCTTCTTGTGACTGTGGATGCTCAAGAGTTTGGGAATCAGGGCACAAGATCTCATGTCCCTCTTCAAGCAGGCTTGTTGAGAGGCCCAAATGAAGGAATGGCGCTGAAAAGAGCTCCTCGAAATATCCGAGTGTGGGATCACCTGTTTGGCAAGACTCTCCATGGTGGGAGGAAGGAGGATAATGGTGAAGATTGTGTTGACCAAACTCTTGGCTACTGAGACTGGACTTGGTGGAAGACAGGGTGGTGATTAACCGACTGGAAGCATTATCTGCTGCAATCCAACCGACCACCTGGTTGCACTGGTCTGACTTCGAGAGCGTTGTCCTGCGCCACCCTGCAAACTGGGACATGAAGCTAGGTATCGTGGATGATTGTTTTTATTGTGTTCTGGCAGCAGGCACAGTTTCAATGCACCCAGGGCCATGGCCTCTGCATGCACCATCAGCATCACGGCCACTTCCCTGTCCCTTACTGCTCGCCTTCTTCACATTAAATGTTATATATGTTTGAAAGTATGTCACACGTATAGTAGCGTAGGATTTGTAAGTGTATGCGCCCAAAAAATAAAAAAAGGTATTTGGGATGCACACACGTTACACAGGAGAAATACCGCAGATAATGTCGCTGATGTCAGCAGCGGCTAATATAAAATTACAGGGAATGTCACAGGTATTTTGGATGTGGAAACGTTACACAGGAGAAATACCGCAGATAATGTCACTGATGTCAACAGCGGCTAATATAAAATTATAAAATTACAGGGAATGTCACAGGTATTTGGGATGTGGAAATGTTACACAGGAGATGTACCCCAGGTAATGTCACTGTCCGCAGCGGACACCGTCTACGGAAAAAGTACACTGGATGTCACTGATAATTTTGGAATACGCACACATTACACAGGAGATGTAGCGCAGATCATGTCGCTGTCTGCAGCGGCCTAACTATTGCACGCTATTTAGCGCAGGTTGCGCTAAAAATATATATTGCTGCTGCCACACACAACAATAATTTTTCAAAGGACTTTTGGGTCTCTGACAAGTTTTTCTACGGAAAAAAAATACTAATTTCACTCCCTACACTATCTTTCCCTTCCTCAGAACAGCTCTCCCTGACTAACACTGAGCCGAACACGTGTCATCGGGTGCTATATAGCACCCGATGAAGCGTTCCGGACAGCTAAACACAGTAATCAGTAACCAACATGGCTACGGCATTACAGTGAAGGGCAGTACTTACTTGCACGTTTATTGGCTGCTACGCAGCCAACAAACATGCGGGGAGGAGACTCGAGCATTGCACTCGAGCACATGCGGTATTCGGCCGAATACAGCCATGTGCCGAGCATCGAGATGCTCGAGCCGAACTGGTGTTTGGCCAAGCATGCTCGATCAACACTACAGCTCATCTCTCTGCACGCCTCTCCTCGGGCCCAGCACAGCAGTAAGACATCGCTGTCCGGGCCTGGAGGAGAGAGAGAGCTGCGGTTAGTAAATGAAAGGACCACCGGCTCCCCTGCGCTCCAGCAATGAGCACTTCCATCTATATTGATAGAAGTGCTCATAGCAGCTGGCCCAGCACTGCCCTAAGAGCTGGCACCCGGGATGGACTGACCCCCCTTTGGCACGCCACTACCCAGTGGGCCCCCCCAGGAGCAGCGGGCCCCAGCACTTGCTCAAGTATGCCGGGTGCTGATGCCGGCCCTGCTGACACGGACTGCTAAATTTTGTGCACCGCTGCTGCATAGAAATACTGTACCCTTTACTGATTGTGATCACTGATTGCCCATGGTGCAACTTCAACTGCCTATTAACAACATTAACCTAAAGCCGCAGTATAATCCAAGCCTACTAAATATTCTGTTTTCTGCCTAGCCTCCAAGCAAACGTTCCTAGCCTCGTGGATAATTAGAATTTGTGAGTAAAGGTTTGGTTATGCAGGATTTGCTCCTTTACATCCCCTTGAAAGATGGCAGGAGATAGGTGACAGACAGGTTTTAAATTCCCCGTGAAATGTAGCGAGGAATATGTAATATCAAGAACGTCAAAGCATTTATGGCTATTAAAGTAAAAGTGGATTACCAGTGCGCGAGAGGGGACATTAGGGAGAGCGAGACGTATTGAGCAGTGAGAGTAACTGCTCGGAACGCAGCAGAGGGAGACAGGAGGAGTGAGATTAATCACATACACGCAGCCATGGACTGGAGCGCAGCGGAGACATCACACGGGGACGGAGACAAAGTACGGGATTAGATAGAAGCTGCTGTGGAAGAACATCATTTACAATAGGGAGAACTCCCAGGCTTGGGATCGAGGGACTGAGGTCAACAGGGGGTAACCAGGCTACTGATTCTAGTACATAGAGCATCAAGAGCACTGAACTGCGTGTGTCAAATGTCCTACACCTGTAACCAGCGCGCTTCGTGTCACTTGTCACTAAATCTTAACATCAGCATCTTCTGCAGAAGAATAGTTTTGTGTGATAGAGTATAAGGCCTTGGCCTTAGCTGCACAGATCTGCTCTGCGTCGGTGCTAGGAGATTGCAGGTATATTGCTTTAATTTAGAAATATTCTCTAAGTACTGCTGGGATTGCATGGGCCGCACTCTCTCCTCCTGTCAGATGGATAACTTGAAATTAATTATTAGGCTTTTGTTATGAGCATTGTAGAGATATTCTACCAGGATGGCAACTGCAGGAGTTGGTAGCACTTAAGCTGAATGATATTTCATTACATGTGGAGCGCCCCTTCTCTTCTGATCATCATTTACATGGATGCACAATAGTCATCTGCTGGAAATGTTTGTATGTGTTGCGTAACGAAAACGTCACCATCCATATCTTATACAGGGAGGTTGAATCTCTACCAAAATCTAATTCAACCTTAGGCAGACGCTTTCCTTAACCACAGGGGGCAGCATCTTTTCAAAGATGCTTCCCAACACTTCCGATTTCCTAACAGACAAGAGCATTGAGCAATTAAGTGTGTTATATATTATTATGGGCACTGTGGAGGGTATTTTTACTATGATTATTGGGAATTGTCATGTAAGGAGGGTTTGCAATTTCCCAGTATACCTCAGGAGAAAAATGAGAATTGCCCCTGCATGGGGGTCATGAGATCTTCCTATGTTTTCATACTGATTATTATTTAGCCTGCTGCTTCTCTTCTCCTTTGGGCAGGCACGGGTGCCCCAGTACTCACCAGGATCGCTCTTCTCGCCAGCCCAGAACTGTTTCTCCTGTTATTGCTCCTGGCAGGGGGTCACAACGCCAAAGTACCAGGCACTACTCCTACAGGCCATAGCCTGCTCCTGCCAGGTCCTATTCTTCTGTCCATAGGGTTCCTGCTCCTGCTCACTCTGATTTTTTTCAGTCTATGGCTGGATTCCTATGTCTATTTGAGGCACCTTAACTAGGAGGAAGTTGCCTGAACTTTAGATTTCCTAATGTATTTATCCTAGTTAGGTGTTCTTATTCTGACTATCCGCTCATGTACCAAACTCTGTTTACTGATTCTGACCTTCAGTTGCCTGTCCTGACTATTGCATGTTTACTGTATTAACTTTCAGCTACCTGCTCTGACCTCTTACTTGTTTTTTGGATATGCACGGACTCTGTTTGCCCTGACCTAGGCCTGTTTCCTGACTATAAGTATTGCTTGACCCCTTGGTGCTGCCCGTGTGTCAGCTGCCAACTACACCGGGACTATTCCAGGAGGTAGCAGCCTGGTGGCTTACTGTATTTTATTATACTCATTCAACTCTATGCCCACTCTAATGGTTGCTTCTGCAACTCTTTGTACTTCTGGAGTTTCTAAAACTTTAGTTTTACATTTAGTACAACTGAGTACAAATGCTATATATAGTTTTAAGTAATATATAAAAGCTTTGGAAATTACATTTGTTAACACAGTGAAAAAACAGGAAGAATATATTCCGCTGTTTTTCCAAATACTGTACACACCAAACCTCAACCATTGTCAGGTACATGGATCTGAAGACAATAATGGCCTCCATGAACCATGTTAATTAATAAGTGGGATGTAGATTAATAGAGAAGCATTTATGTCTAAGCCCATGTTTGATGTAGATCTCCTGACTCATGAGAACTATATCAAATGCCATCCCATAGGACCTATAGAGGATGCCCATTGACTTTTGTAGAGCAAAGAGCCAGGTTCTAGGACTGACATTGAAGCCATAATTAGCTTTATCCAAATTTGAAGTGCGCTTAGCATCCTGTACATAAGATGAGTCCCAAGGTGGCCAGGACAATGTTTGATGTAGATGCATGTGGTGGCAGCTTCAAAGCCTGGGCATTAGATCAAACACAGGATTGTCCCATGGGGCCCATAGATTACCTTCCGTGCACGGGAATCTAATCTAGGGATGTCCTGTGCCTTTCTCTAGAGGGAAGAATCAGACTGGATTCAGAGTTCAAACCATGCTATGCAGCTTTATCTGAACATGTAGCAGATATTGAGTGTAGCTGGCATCCTGAAAGGAGGAAATCTGTCCAGTTATGGTTTATAATGAGTCCCTTTACTTCCCCAATGGAGTCCTTTGCATTTGTTTTATGTCCTAGAATATATATCAGATTGCTGTACATAACTGGCTAAAGTCCAGTCAACAACCTACTATTGTAAGTGTAAGAAATGCCAACTGGCAGTGGGTATGGTCTGATGTTTGTGTGACCTATTAGTTACTGTATGTGTATGATTATAATTTTCTGCCTTACTCAGTCTACATTATCAGCCTATGGACCTCACCAAACCAAAAATAAACATTGAAATCATTAAGAAGATGGTAGTGCCAATCTTTCATTATAAACATGACAGCCATGAGACATATAGTCAATATCTTGTAATATGACTAAAGATTATAGGCTGCACCTGACAGCTGAGATGTTTCCCATTTCTTAAGATATGTAATGCAGTGTTCTTGGTAATTATTTTACCTTCACTGCTTTATCCTGTTTACTTCATGTTCATCTTCACCTTTGCTTTAGGTTAACCTAAAGGAACAAGGCCGACTTTTGCGTCAGGGGGAGTTTATGATCTCCTACAGAAAGAGAAAATGCCTCAGAAGGGTTTTTCTGTTTGAGGATCTGATTCTTTTCAGCAAAACCAAAAAGGCTGCATCAGGGCGAGAGATCTATGTGTACAAGCAGTCCTTCAAGGTAATGTGCATTGCCCTTGTCATAGATAATGTATATACTGTACATATTCAAGGTTATTTAACATGGTGTCTAGGAATATCACACCACATAGTTACACCACGACTTTCTTCATGATCTTAAAGCGGATTCTATGGATGTTTAAGGTTAAAATCGAAGCCCAAAATTATTTTAAGCAATTCTCTACCTTTTGTGCAGTCAATATATAGTGATCATCATTCTGTATGATCATTATCAGTGGGAACTTCTCATTATCAGCTGTGTTTTATCAGTCTTGAATGACATTATTTTATTGTGCTTGCTGCGTAGACTTCCGAGATTGGCCTCACTCACACATTGGGAGGCAGCGGACTCTGTTTTGAGATTTGGTTTCGAAGAAGGAAATTGGAGGATACGTACACTTTTCAGGCTCCTTCTCCTGATGTCAAGGAGGCCTGGACTGGGGACCTACAGAAGATTCTTTGGGACCAGGCAATTAAAAACCGAGGTAATCAATGTGAAGGATGTGTAATGCAGCCACGGTAGTTCATTCTGGACATCAGTTGACCTCTAGGATCATAGACCTGTCACCACCCATTTCCTAAACAAGTGGCCAAGGTAGCTATTCGAGTGTACAAGCAACATCAATAGTGTTGGGCATATGTAGATCAGTAATGACTACTTTGACCTGAAATCCCGTTCCTCATGGTGTGAGGCAAGTGTCACTATTTCTGTTCTGTCAGACAAGGCCCCGGCAAAAAGATTGTATTAGAGACGTCTGAATGTACACAGCCTAATCTACTAGAATAAATATAACTTGTCAATTGTGCAAGTGTCACATGTGACAGAAAACATGTCAAACAGCCTGACATGTCAAAGCTGTATTTAGCATATACGAAAGCCAAGCCTCTGCAGCTTTATATGTGAGGGGGAGGTGGCACAAAATTATGTTCTCTTCAGAAGTAATGGCAGTGGGATGCAGAAAGGTTTCAGAATGCAGATACTTATATTGTACAATAATATACAACATTATACATATAAACCCTTTTAACTGAACGGGATATTTCCAAGAATCATTGGTATAAAGGTGATTTAAGCACTTACTAGACTAGTAAATATTTCAATAAAACACTTTGATTCCCTTGACTTATAGTATTTATCCACTTCTTCAAGCACCATGCAAAAATAACACCAGGGTGGCATAGACATAGCAATTCTTCATCAGATGCAACCAGAGCTGGGCCCTTATAATCATAACCAAGATGGTCATATAATCTTGATATGTATTTGGTAATATCATGTGATGTAGACATGCCCTTCATATCAACGTGAGAGTTGAGAGTTCACCAAAATGTTATGATAAAACCATTCATTATGATGTCTTGTGATCTCCTGGTGATCAGTTCTTCTATATTTCTCCTGCAGAAATGCGCAGACAGGAAAGAGCCTTCTCTGGTTTGGGATGCAAGCCATTCACTGACATCCAGCCAAGTGAGGCCGCCATTAGTAGTAGAGCCATCCCACTGACTGGCAATGGAGGTACAGAAATCAGTCATGGATTTTACCATTTGTGTAAATTTCATATATAGTCAAAGCAGTGTAGAGCATAATGGGATGTAATGTGGACTGATCCTTGATATCTCCCTCTCTCCTTAAACTAGATGAAAATCTTCGTTCTTCCCCTTCCGTAGCTTTACCGTTCCCGACGTCCCCTCCACCACTCCGTTCTATGTCAGTAGGCTCTCGAAGCAGTGCTAGCAGTGCTGTATCTCTTGGAGGGTGCTCTTCCACATCCTCTGGCCGTGGTTCTCTCAGCCCATTACATGGATGTCCTGGATCTGAGCCAGCATGGAGATGTTGCAGGGCTGAGCCCTCGCATGATAAGGAACCCAGCATTTTCCTGAGTGAGTCTATTGTGCACGGAGAACCGTTGCATAAACAATTGCAATATGAAAGATGGCCATCATGTGCTGTGTAGATGAAGGTTAGATCTACATGTGTTACTTTATTATCATGTTTATTCTACAATGCAGTGTGTTTTTACCTATTCATCTTGCATCATCAGCAAGTTCCAAGATGGTTAGGAGAGCCCACCATACCATGTAGTGGTGCAACACTAAAGTAACAAAGTCACTCATGTAGCCATAAGGAATACATACATACATACATTGTGCAGTCAACAATTGAAACCCCTGATCTCTACAGTAACAGACATGCATAATGATTCCTATGGAGATAATTGTGATCTTCTACTAGACACCTCAAGCATCTTTTGTCTTCAGCATCTTACCCAACATGGTCAAACTATATGTCCCATAATGCACATGTTCCAGTTTATGGTAGTTCCTCATCTATATTACCATTTTTAGTGGATACTGCCAAAGATCATGCCACCCCTACTTCTTTAGTTGCCATACAATGTAGATCATATATTTCTAACATCAACGTGTTCTCATTTTCACCTTCTGCATCTGTTTGACTATACTTCTCCTTCCCTCTCTATTTCAGCTGCCAGTTCTGGTTCCTCAGAAGGAAGTGTCAGTGGATTTAGTTCCCCGGAATCAAACCATATGCCTGTAAACCATATAAATACATGTTACCCCTTGGAGTGCTGGCGCCCCCTACATGTTATAGACAAGCCCCCGGAAAATAGCATCCCATGAAAACAATAGAAGCAGAATCTACACAAACTCTTCTACTGAATGAAATATCTATATTTATGTGCCGTTTATATATGTAAATATATTAGTCTAGTAACGAAGGATAAAAGTCATAGGACTACTATAATAAATACCCTTTTTGTGCTGGAGGAAACTCTGATGGTCAGTATCCAAAAGCAAAATGGAAATACTAAGTACTTGTGTATTGTGTGCCATTTGAACCACCATCAGGACAGGTCTACATTTCTTTGCATTTCTTACAATGAAGCTCATTCCATTTTTGTGTTTTACAACTAATCTATAAAGGGGAACCAGGACCATATTCACTCCATACTCATAGAACCAGGACAGTTTTACACTCATGAACTTGAATTATGTGATATCTACAAGTATTATTCATAGTCTATATTATACCATAATCTACATTATCCATTAATACCCTGAATAATCTCTGTTCTTCACCATTGCTTTTAATAATCTCTACCATCACTCTGAATACTCTCCATCTTCCACCATTACCATAAAAAGTCTCTATTCTTCAACATTATCCTGAAATATCTTTATTCTCAAGTATTGATAATTAACACTAAAATAAAGTGGCCTAAATGGGAAGAAATGCTCAAAAACCCCAAACACTGTATGTAGCGTGTTTATAACCGGGGGAGAAATTCCTCTGCATGTTGTCCATTGCAATCCCCAGAAAAAATTGAATACAATGGAGGATGTCGGCAGCGGACCACATGCACCTCAAAGGCACCCTACGAAAGATGGGATAGTGTGGGGATGCAAATATACAAATACATAAATCACTGCAAAAGGTGCACCACAATGATATGCAACTGACAATACTGGGTAATCCCTCAGGCTGATGTTAAAAACTGAGACTTTAGCCAATGTATTCCAGCCAGGAACACAACGGAGCCCTTTTGCACCACAGTCAAGGTATCTCAGTGTGGCATGGGTCCTACCACTAGACTACCTATGGTGTGTGAACACGGTCTGAATGGTGCTAAAATCTAACTCACAGCCAAGCTCCCACATACTTCATACACCATAGGTAGTCTCCCTTCTCCTCGATTAACCTGAATAATTTATATTCTTCATCATTACTCTGAATACTCTCCACAGAATTTAATAATCTCCAAACTCTACCAATACCCTGAATAATCTCCGTCTTCCAATATTACCCTGAATAATCTCTATTCTCCACTATTACCATGAATAATCTTCATTCACCATAATTACCGTGAATAATATCTATTCCTAACTAGTGATGAGCTGCAGGGGTCATATTTTCGAATTCACTATATTTCGCAAATATTTTGTAGAATATTCGTCGAATATTCGCAATTCCGAATATTCGCTATATACTACAATTTTTTTACTCGAAAAATTGGCAAGGTAATGATAGTGTAATGTGCAAATTTTTGTAATGCACATTTTTGTAATAAGAAGATTATAGAACTATATTGGCTAAATTGCTCTATATTAGTTTTTTTCTAATATTCGCTATATTGCTATATATTCTTGTTTTAGAATATTACGAATATTCGAAAAAACGAAGTTATAGCTATATAGCGAATGTTCGAAAAAAGAATATAGAGCAATTTAGCTAATATAGTGCTATAGGCTTCTGTGTCTAATAGTTGTAATTTTTTTCTCATCTGAAGTTCAGATTGGAAAAAAATTACAACTATTAAAAAATTAAATTATAGCACTATATTAGCTAAATTGCCCTATATTCTTTTTTTTCCGAATATTCGCTATATTGGTATATATTCTTGTTTTAGAATATTACGAATATTCGAAAAAACAAAGTTACAGCAATATAGCGAATATTCGAAAAAAATATGAATATAGAGCAATTTAGCTAATCTAGTAGTGCTATAATCTTCTTTGTCTAATAGTTGTAAGTTTAAAAATTCGCAAATAACACTACTCCTAAAGTCAAATATACTGCAGCCTTCTCATTGGCCCACAAGCTAGAAGCAGGGAAGGATCATGTTTACTGATAAAAAAAAAAAATCGAATATTAAAAATTACGAATATATATCACTATTTTCGAAATATTTGCGAATTTTTGAAGTACCTATATTCGCGATAAAAATTTGAAATTCGAATATCCGTGATCAACACTATTCCTAACCATTACCATGAATAATCTCTATTGTCTTCCACCATAAGGATCCATTCACATGTCCGCAATTCTGTTACGCATTTTGCAGAACAGAATTGCGGACCCATTAATTTCTATGGGGCCACACGATGTGCTGCCCGGATCCGGAATTGCGGATCCGCACTTCCGGGTCCGCAATTCCGTTCCCGAAAAAAATAGAACATTGCGGACAAGATTAGGCATTTTCTATTAAGTGCCGGCAATGTGCAGTCCGTGTTTTGCAGATCCGCAAAATACACACAGACATGTGAATGGACCCTTACTGTACTATGAATAATCCACATTCTCCATCATTAGCCTGAATAATTTTAATTCTTTACCATGACCCCAAATAACATCTGCTCTCCATCATTACCCAGAATAATCTCTACTCTCCATCATTATCCTGAATAATTTCCATTCTCCTCAACCATTACCCCAAATAATCTCCATTCTTAACCAATACCCTGTATGATCTCCTATCTTTGTCATTGCACTTAATAATCTCCCTTCTCCACCATTAACCTGAATAATCTCTATTCTTCATCATTACCCTGAATAATTTCCACTGAATTTAATCATCTCCAAACTCTACCTTTACCCTGAATAATTTTAATTCTCAACCAATGCCCTGAATAATCTCCATTATTGACCATTACACCTAATAATCTCTATTCCTAACCATTACCCTGAATAATCTCCATTCTCCTCCACCATCACTGCAAATAATCGCCCTTCCTAACCATTACACCAAATAATCTCCATTCTTCACCACTGCATTTAATAATCTCCCTTCTCCATTATTGTTTAATAATCTATATTCTAAACTATTACCCTGAATAATCCCTACTTTCCACAATTCCACAGAATAACAGAGTTTTTACATTATCTACAAAAATTCCACAGGGAGGCAATCTATACATTGTACTTCTGAATCCAGATCAAACACGGCTGACTACAGACCAGCAACCAGCTGATGCATGGGCTCAGTCAGTGGACATTTAACGTGACATGAAGGACACAATATAACATATTGATATAAGAACCGACCAAGATTGTATACATCAGTTATGTCCTTTCTTCAACGACTTTACCTGATGGGGAATGATTGTGTTGTAAAACCTTATTCTATTTGTCATGAACTGTACATTTTGGCTGAAACTGTGAAGCCTGTACATACAGGGGTGGAGCTATATTAATAGAGGGTGCAGGAATTACCATATTTTTCGCCCTATAAGACGCACTTTTTCCCCCCCAAAAGTGGGAGGAAAATGGCAGTGCGTCTTATGGGGCGAATGCTGCCGTTTTTACACTGATACACCGCCGACCGCATGCTGCACAGCGCGGCCGCCGTGTGTATCAGAGAGGAGGGGCTGGGGGCCGGCCTCTAGTTTTGTAATGGCAGCGGGGCCTGGTGCAGTCACTATTCTATTGCAGGGGCCCCGCTCACTGTACTAATCATATCTACTGTAACTGCAGGCAGGCAATGTTTGACTATAGATATGTTCGATCCAGCAGCCTGTACTTACGATCATAGCAGGCTGGAGGCATGAGGCTGGGCGGGCGGGCACTTTATAAATGAAGCAGGTGACGCAGTGAGTTACGCTGCCAGTGCCCGCCCGCCCAGCCTCCTGCCTCCAGCCTGCTATGATCCTAAGTACAGGCTGCTGCATCAAACAGATCTATAGCTAAACATTGCCTGCCTGCAGTTACAGTAGATACGATTAGGCCCGGTGCAATAGAATACAGTGACTGCACTGGGCCCCGCTGCCATTTAAAAACTAGTGTAGATGCCAGCCTCCACCCCCTGTATTGAGGGTCATTCACAGTAGCTGACACTGTTATGGGGGAATCTGTGGATGACAAATAGCATAAGATGCTATTTATCTGTCATCCACAGATCCCCCATAGCAGTGTCATGCTATCCACAGATGCCCCCATAATAGTGCCACCTACAGACCCCCATAACAGTGCCATCCACAGACCCCCATAACAGTGCCATCCACAGACCCCCATAACAGTGCCATCCACAGACCCCCATAACAGTGCCACCCACAGACCCCCATAATAGTGTCATTCACAGACCCCCCATAATAGTGTCATTCACAGGCTACCATTAGTTCAAAGCCCACCAAAAGCACACCTTTTGGTTCACATTTTTATTTTCTTATTTTCCTCCTCAAAAACCTAGGTGCATCTTATGGGCAGGTGCGTCTTATAGGGCGAAAAATATAGCATTCACATTAGGGCTCGGGTGCCTGGTGGTGTCCAACTGCCTCTGTGCTAATTAGGAAGCCCCCAGTATTATATATGGCACATGGTAAGTAGGGGAGCTTCAAACTGCTGTATATGTACACTGTATATTATATGGAACTAAGACACCTAAAGGAAATACTTCTAATGACATTTGTGTTTTTGTTTAGGGATAAATCTAGATAGAATGTATTGAGTCAGGAAACCCAAAGCCAATAAGAACTGACCACTTGATGTTGGTTAAAGATGGCGCCTTCTAAATTTTGGCTCTGCAAGCAAAGGACTGGTCAGTGTTTGTGAGTAGAGTAGCCAAGGTCAAACATCATTACCACAAGTTCTCCGACCCTTCTCTATCCATAATTAGATAAACAGGTCTGTAGATGTCTTGAAAACAGGAAGGAACAAGGAAGAAATATGTGGTGTTAGATGTAGCCTGAGGGTAAAGAGGTTGTGTGAGTCCAACGTTTTTATGAGCAAGTTAAAGAGGTAGCTCCAGAAGATAACTTTTTTTGTTATTTGAACAACCTCCCTGCAATTTGCTCATAAAAGCATAGAGCTCACACAATCCTTTCAGTACAATGGACAGCACAGCGGTCATAGGTTTGAAATTTCAACTTGAACTTTAGTACTTTTAACCAGGGTCAGAGTGAGTTTCCTTCAGATGCTCCAGGTTTCTCCTACACTTCAAAAACCTACTGGTAGGTTAATTGACATCCTGTGAAGGTGCCCCTAGTTTACATATGTGTCTCTGAAATAGGGATAACCTGAAAGTTTGACCCAGACATATGTGAAGGCACTTTAAACCTGTATTTACAATTAGTCAGTCAGACTATTAATTGCCTTTTCTTGACCTATGTCTTATTCCCATAAAACTTAACTTTTGTTGTTGCTCATTAAGCTTGTCAACCAACATTAACCGGACGGGATTAATCTCGAAAAACGGACCTGCACAGGGCCATAACTATCACCAAAAAATGGACATGACTTTCACATGTATGAAAATCCAAAAGACTTTATTATAAATATACACATAAAAAATACATACATACACAATAATAAGAAAGGCAGCACAAGGCGGGACACACGGATGAGGAACAGGACCCAAGGAGAGGCCGGGAGATCTGTACTCCAAGAGACAGGGGTAAAGAATACTGGCTAGAATACCATACCAAAGAACCTCATGGCAGCATCCCCGGAAGAAGCCAGGTTTACTGGCGAAACGGCGTTGGGTCAGGAGTCGGCCGAGAGATCGATACACCACACAGGGTATGTTAATTCTGTCCTCTTACCTAACCTCAATATTTTTACAACCGCCTTTCTTGTACTATGTTTGGGGCGTTGCTGCCATGAGGTTCTTTGGTATGGTATTCTAGCCAGTATTCTTTACCCCTGTCTCTTGGGGCACTGATCTCCCGGCCTCTCCTTGGGTCCTGTTCCTCATCCGTGTGTCCCGCCTTGTGCTGCCTTTCTTATTATTGTGTATGTATGTATTTTTTATGTGTATATTTATAATAAAGTCTTTTGGATTTTCATACATGTGAAAGTCATGTCCATTTTTTGGTGATAATGATGCTTATTAAGCTTGCTTACTGACTATTAAACTACTTTAAAACTATCAGTTGTGTTTTTTTTTTACATTCTGTCATTTACTCTGGTAGTAAGGTACTATTTAGGTACGATATGACTGGAGGCTGACAGCCGCGCGCTGGCTACAGGCTCTTCCAGTATATTCCCCTTCTATCATTTATGTGGTCTCACATTCTCATTACAAGGCTTCACTTCTGTGCTAAAACCTATTACCTCAAACACTGCCCCCAGTCTTTTAGGGAATGGGTTTTAGCACAGAAGTGAAGCCTTGTAATGAGAATGAGAGACCACATAAATGATAGAAGGGGAATATACTGGAAGAGCCTGTAGCCAGCGCGTGGCTGTCAGCCTCCAGTCATACCTAAATAGTACCTTACTACAAGAGTGAATGGCAGAATGTCGTCAACAAAAAAGGCGACACTACTGATAGTTTTAAAGTAGTTTACTGGTCAGTAAGCAAGCTTAATAAGCAACACCAAAAGTTAAGTTTTATGGGAATAAGACATATGTCAGGAAAAGGCAATTAATTGTCTGACTGACTAATTGTAAATACAGGTCTGAAATAGGGATATTACATCGTGAATCCCATAAGGATATAGGGTCTGATCTGAGTGGTGACAATCTCAGTAGAGGGCTGTGGTGCTATATAAGCAATGGGAAATAAGATACATACTATCATTTCAGAATCAGCTTTGGGTTTCTAAAAATACAACATATATCAGTATTCCCCACAGACTGCTTACGTCTTCTTTGATGTTATTCTATATATTAACACATGAGTGTTTTTTACGGACAATGGGTCCATGGTGACACAGCGGAAGCATTCCCTATATTTGTCCATGATTACGGATCCCTCATGCACATAGTTTATGGGTCTGTGAAAACCGCGGACACAACATGTGAAAGAAAACCGAAGGCTGGGCCCACAGGTACAGAGGGTACACGATGCCACACAGACACAGACAACGGTTCTTTCCCAGCAGTTGAGTTTACTGAACGATATAGTGAACAAGAAGATGAGAATATATAAAACTGATTGGTACACAGAAAATAAACCAATAGTGAATTTAACACTGTCTAACAATAAACCAGTAAATGTGATGTTTTTCCCAAAGTCCATTAAGCAGCCTAGCTGCACTTGTATGTTCCTGGACGAGTTCCTCGTTGGGGTGCACCCTAAGTATTGCGCAATTCTATTTGTAATCCACAGGTAAATGTTTGTCTGTTCAAATCAGACGTCCCTATTTTTGATAAACAGGTAAATGATGTCTGTCCCTTTTATTGCAGCTGTAATCCTTACTCCAGCTCCCAGTATATAACACCCTATGAGCAGACAGTGAGATAGGAAGGTGTCAGCGTATGAGTCCCTTAGGGCTATGCATTACCTTGCAGCCCATACACCGCAATGCAACTGTATTTGGACCGTTATTGTATGTCCAAATGCCACTTTACCAGTGTGGTGCAATGTGACGCGGCACAGCCGCACTTACAGTTCCTTGAGCAGATTCTTGGTGCTTTATCTTATTTCCTGGTCCACTCCAGAACTGGATCCTACAGACACGACACTCCTGGGGTCGTCGCTGCAAACCTCCCCTTCGTGCTGTCGCCAGTCTCCACTGCGTTCCTGTCCTCTCCCTTCCAGAATCTGCAGAGAAGCTCTCTTCTGGTCTCCATCTGCACCAAGAACAACCTCCGTCTCCTCACTTCCTGCTCCTCCAGGCCCCTCCTCCCCTTCACAGGGAGAGAGTGTGATGCAATAAGTAATTTGCTAAGTGCAGTGTTAAACCTGCATATAAAGCCTGCTATCACGATTGTAGGGGTACACAAACAGCCATAAATTAGCCAATTACCAACTTTGTAAGCAAAACAGGTTATTAATATTACTCTTATAGGCAGCTCCATATAAACTTTTAGCATGTTATCCTTTGCTGCCATCTATTGACCAAAGTGAGACATTGCAGTAATTATACAATTTACACATGCAGAGTAATACATTTAACCGCCCCCGGACCGCCTAACGCAGGATCGCGGTCCGGAGGCGGCAGCTCTGCGCACAGTCACGCATATATGCGTCATCTCGCGAGATTTACTGTGAACGCGCGCACACAGGCGCGCACACTAGGCTGTTTTGGAGGTGTTTGCTATGCAAAGTAGTATAGTATTTGCCTCGAAAACAGCCTAGGAAATGCTCCAATGCTAAGCTCATATATAGTAAAAGAATAAAGAAGAGCTTTATATCAAGGTTCAGCCGTGAACCCAGAGAACCCTTTTAATTTTAAATGCAATTAGATGTATTGTTCTCAAAAAGTCAGTAAAAACAGACACATCAAAGAATAAAACATGCATAGCAGCAGCAGCTTCAAAAGGCCCAACTCAAATTTCACCAAATTTCAATTTCACAAGTTTCTTCATCTTGTGTAGAACCAGCCAACCAGGAGATTTTTATTCATTTTTTCCATCTTGTCACAGATGTCATCATGAACATGAAGGTGTTAAAGAGGCCTAAAACTAGAAATAAACTGCATTGTTTGCTATGATTACTCATGGAACCTATACAGATCCATGAGCTCCACATTCCCTACCTGACACCTGTTCTCTTCCTAGTATACTTTGTGCAGAGAAATCCGATTCGCTTTATCATCAGGATTATTCAGCAGATGCCTAACTTGGCCTGACCTGAATGTTTCCAAGTTATAATGCTAAAAATTATAGGGAAAACATAAAGTAGAAATCTGCTATATTTTTGTAATCCTGCTCTTGCTTGAAGGCAAATCTCCACATCTTGAAGTTATTTATTGTACCCTACATTAGACAATTCTGTGTTTCTTTGGAGAAAGGTTATTGCGTGCTTCAGGTCTTGGCAAATGAGCGCTTATCCTGTTGGTGTAACCAAGAAATACAACGCATGCAATCATATAGCACCTAAACGGATTCACTAGTAATTGTTGCACTGTTTGGGCATTTGGTTTGATAGGTCTGTACTCTACTTTCTGACCCCCTAAACCTTACTTTTTTGGAGGACCATAAAGTTAAGTTATGAAGGGTTCCTCAGACCTGTGTTCTCTTCAGACTGAAAACCAGATGGGATCATAATCTACTCATTATTTGTGTATAGAAACCCTTTTCCTGTTGAATATCTCCGGAGAAGCAGAGGAATGATCTTTTTTTCTAGGACAGGTGGATGAAAATTCCTTATTGAAGATGATCAAAAGGAAGAAGGCCACAAGTTCTTACAGGGTTCTCTAAAGATATACTGGAAATAAAGTTTCCAGATTTGGATAGTTCCCATGTGCAAACACATTACCAGATTTTTGAGAGATGGCAGAATGTTTCTATTGTGTCCATTTGTTAAGCTAGCCAAAAAAATAAACCCTGCCCCAGAGCCTATAAAAACGCCTAATTACAGCTATTCATTACATGGCATTAACCATTTTGCATGCTCCAGACTTATGATTTGACTATTAGGCTGGCCCATAGAAACTGCTATGCCAGAGAGACATTATAATTAAAAATTTGCTTCATTAACTCTTCAATAACTATTTTATTCTCTTACATCTGAAATGCATTTTGATCAAGCCTCATTTTTGCTTTAAGGGGGTTGTCAGATATTTAGATATTGATGTCCCATCCTCGAGGTAGGTCATCAATGTCAGATCAGCTGGGCTCTGACTACTGGCACTTCCACAGATCAGCTGTTTGAAGAGGTTGTGCCGCTTCAGTCCCGTTAGTCACATTCATCTGCCACATGCCCTAAGAATAGCTCAGTTCCAAGAGTATGGGTCTGAACAACAATACCAGGCACAGCTGCTATCCAATGGACAGTAAGCTACGAGGAGGCCAAGGAGCTCACGAAGCACCCTGGCCACCTTACAAAGATTGTTGGGGGAGCCAGGTGTCGGCCCACCACTATCTGATGTTGATGACCTATTCTGAGGATAGGTCATCAATATTAAACAGCCAGAAAACCTCTTCAACATAAGGAGAAAACCACAATAGTGTATTCCTGTGTCCTCAGGCATTGCTGTCAGTCAAAATGGATGAAGTACATCCACAGATGTTTTTAGAGATTTTTATTCAGACAGCTATGTAATGAGTTTGAATCCTTCTCTGGGGTCTTCCGTTGGGGTCTTGCCAGAGGTAGATCCCAAAGAGGGGTTGAAATGCTAAGCACAACTCAACCAGGTTAACCTTACTGTTTCTTCATAATCTCTAAAATATAGTATTCAGAGATATCGCCCCACAGAGTGCTGATATTTTTTATCTTATTTCCTATTTCTGAAGAAATAAGTGCAGCGAACACAAATTCCAAGGGCCCCTTTTGTAATGGTGGCGGTACCCAGGTGTAGGAATGGGTGGCCAAGTGGTATTGGGTGGCCTAAAATGTCTCTTCTAGTGCAAGTGAATGTCACGGTGCCCCTACCTGGATATGGTTGGACCCCAGGCTTTGACGCCAAAGCAAACAAATAGGGGGAATAACTGAGGGATAAATGAATAATGTGAGTCCAGACCTTAAGATGCAGTTGAAAAGCAGCTTTACGTTGGTAAAATTTCATCAGACACAATCTTCCAACTTTGTCTTGGTCCCAGCAGGCTTTGGCATTAAAACTCTGGCAGGCAAACTCAACTCTGCTACATCTGTTGCTCTCTGGCTCTGCTGTACTAACAGGCTGATTGTATAACTCTGCTTCTTCTTTTGTGCTGCAACTTCTCCCTTTGTAGTCTGTCTCTTAATGATGCCAGGGAACTCTCCTCCTGGCTCCTGAGGCTCTAAGCTGTGGACTCCACATCAAGCATAGCTGAAGGTGCTCTGGCTGGCTTGGTTTGGGTATGTCCAGCAGAGACGTGCCCAGCACACCCTCCTTGCCTAGCAGGGGGTAAGCTAGACTAACTAAAACTGATCCCCACTCTTCCTGTAGGAAGTGGGACTCGCCCACTCCTCTACAGAGGGGGGGTTAGAATGGAATGGAAAGCTCTATTCGACCTAACTGTAGCTCTGCTGTGTTTGCTGCCACCTGCTGGTAAACCAGGCACATTACATTTGAACATAACAGTTACAAACATTAGAAATGCACAGTGTATAGGACCTGAAATAAATGCATAGATGACATGATATTAGCATACACAGATAGAAGCAGGGCGTAGGAGTGGTAATGCCACTCTGGGGCGTTACATTAGTACACTATGGCATTGTTTATTCAGGGCAGCCGCAACCCATTCCATAGTTCTTTTTTCTCATTGACCACCATTTTCATTTGTAAACACATGCTCAGAATGATAGTTTCAGCATTCCTTTGGTCAAGTATAATAATAGATCTAATATTTTTTTTATTGGCAGCACAGTAAGAGTATTAGTGGTCACTAAGAGGTTAAAAATATTTTATGTAAACAAACTAATAATGACTATGTATATAATAAAGAGATTGTGTCATCATGGAAAGCTGATGGCTTCAAATCCATGCCTAGAGATCCATCACAAACAGCTGATTTTGCCAGCGGATGATGTGACCTCTCGTTTCTTCTATAGTGGCCACTGCAGGGGAAATATCTTATTACATGGCAACCATTCAGTGCCTCTTCTGGAGAACTCTCTGATAAGGCAAATGGACAGGGTCTGCCTGCTGGTAGAAAACCTTTAACCCCCTGGCAAGATCCACTGTGCATGTACGTAGGAAGTCATGGATTCATAAATGGCATTCATTTAGGAACTGAGTGGATGCAATAGCTGGCTAGTGACTGATCATACAGCAGACTGCATCTGCCTGCAGTGCCCATGATTGGAGACAACTTCGATCATGGACATTTAACGTCTCAGTTCCTGTGGTCAATAACAACCACGACATCTGAGGGATCATTTACCGGGACCAGGCTTCCTTATGAATAGAAACATAGTGATTTTACCATAGGTTGCAACCTACAGTATAAGTGATCTAACGATCACATATTTAAGTTTCCTAGGGGAACTGACAATAAAAAGGTTTTAAAGGTATTTAAAAAAAATAAAAACTATAATCATCCCCTTTTTCCTATTTTACAAATAAAAATAAACCCAAAATTAGATAAAATTTCAGTGGTATCGCCACACCTGAAAATATAAAGTATTTATTACATATATTGTGGTAAAGTGCACGGTAGAGGTATGCTGGGGGTGTGTATCTCACCCGGTTTTTCAGTTTAGCTGGGTGAGATAACTGAAGCTGCAGCAAAAAGGACACTCCTCTTGAGCTGTTAGCTTGATATAAATCTAGGAGACGCCTATTATATAAGTGCCTGCATCTGTGCTCAGGTTTCCCAGAAGACCCTCACCTGAAGACTTCAGTCTGTGTGGATTACCTTATCTACAAAAAAGGTATTGACTATCAGCATATACTTATCTTTGTCCCCTGAGGAACCAGTATTTTGCTGGGGAAACGCTGCATCGGGGCGTATTTGAAGAGAGATATCTGAATTGTCTATGAGTGACTGTTTGTTCTGGTCCCGATTTGTCATCGTATGATCTGGAATGCATCAAAGAAGGGACGTGCATAGGCATACTTTCTCTCTTCTCTGAATTGTGGGACGTATTCTACGAAAGAGGGATGCTTGGACTATTAACAATTGTTAGCTGGTCTTACCTCAGGATAATTCCCTCAGGGCTGAGACATACTGAAAAGCACCTTCCCTTTTTTTCTTTTTTTCTTTTTTTGCGACTCATCAAAGTCTTTTTATGATCTGTTGGATTGTTTGTCTGTCAAGTTTAAGTATTCTTCGACAATTTGGGACCAAAGGCTACTTAGACATGGCATCAATAGTGATCAGAGAAGGGCTTAGCCACCGAGAGGTGGGGTCTCCCCTATCGGGGCGGGTGCTCTGCCTGCAGGTAGGGGTAGATGAGGGACCATGCAGGGACAGGTATGCCTCTTGGTTCCTCCCTTTGAAGAGATTTATACATACATGGATCCTCTGCCTTCAAAAGAGAATCATACATGCTGGTCCTATACATCATATATGGCGAGAATCTAGTTTTAAAAACCCATCTTGGAAACGCGAATAAGTCCACGAACCGTAATTTCGAAGGACCTTTATAGGTCCCCACGCCAAGACTGTCATTTCATATTGACTTAGAGAACTGTAGACAGACACGTGTTGTGGAGTTTTGGGTTATTTTTGGAGGGGTTGTTTTGTTTTTGTATTTTAATACATATCTAGTAAAGGTTAACTTTTAAATGTAGGAAAGGTCTAAATTAGTATTCCGATGATAAAATTGTGATAGGTAAAATGTATAAAATACTTCTGTAACTATGGGAACCTTTCAGAATGAGCTCGAGTTAAGGCATGATGAGCGTCTTGCATGTAGGGCTTTATCGAACACCCACTCATCAAACACAGCTTGTTGCCAAGTTAAATATCAAATACCTTCATAAGTGCATCAGTGCTTGCTCTAAAAGAGGAGGAATGGCAGCATACTGATCAGTTCTAGTCTTCAGTCTCCGACTCCACCTTAGGCTACTTTCACACTTGCGTTCAGAGCGGATCCGTCTGAGACGGATCCGCTCATATAATGCAGACGGTGGCTCCGTTCAGAGCGGATCCGTCTGCATTATATTGTTAAAAAATTTCTAAGTGTGAAAGTAGCCTCAGACGGATCCGTCCAGACTTTCAATGTAAAGTCAACGGGGGACGGATCCGTTTGAAGATTGAGCCATAGTGTGTCATCTTCAAACGGATCCGTCCCCATTGACTTACATTGTAAGTCTGGACGGATCCGCACGCCTCCGCACGGCCAGGCGGACACCCGAACACTGCAAGCAGCGTTCAGGTGTCCGCCTGCTTAGCGGAGCGGAGGCTGAACGCTGCCAGACTGATGCATTCTGAGCGGATCCGCATCCACTCAGAATGCATTAGGGCTGGACGGATGCGTTCGGGGCCGCTTGTGAGCCCCTTCAAACGGAACTCACAAGTGGACACATGAACGCTAGTGTGAAAGTAGCCTTAATTGCACCATATACAGGTGAAACTCGAAAAATTAGAATATAGTGCAAAAGTCCATTTATTTCAGTAATGCAAATTAAAAGAAATTGCATTAATGCAGCTTAAAATTAGAATTGAGTGAAAAGGTTCAATATTCTAGGCTCAAAGTGTCACACTCTAGTCAGCTAATTAATCCATACCCCCTGAGCAAAGGGGACCTGAGATTGTGACTTTGGGGTTTTCATAAGCTGTAAGCCATAATCATCCAAATTATAACCAATAAAGGCTTGAAATATCTCGCTTTGCATGTAATGAGTCTATCTCATATGTCAGTTTCACCTTTTAAGTTGCATTACTGAAATAAATGAACTTTGCACCATATTCAAATTTTTCGAGTTTCACCTGTATATGTATTCTGAATTAGGCCCCATGCACGATCGTCTGCAAATCATGGATCCGCAAAACAAGCACGAGTGCTATGTGCACGCCCCATTATCCCATGACGCGTGTTCCTCCTTAGAGGTTAACAATGCCTATATATTTTGTGGGACAGTGGAATGGACATACGGATATGGACAGCACACTGTGTGCTGTGCGCATTTTTTGCAGCCCCATTAAAATGAATAGGTCCACACCCGTAAAAAATACGGATTTGATGCAGACCATGTCCAGGAGGCTTTATCTGGATAAAGTCTGAGCTGTCCCATGATATAATTCCATACCATATGAATAAACAGAAAAAACACATGCTCCTCTACATCACTATTAGTGTCATCTGATAATTCTGTAGATATCCTGCAGACATATCTGCAACTGTCCTGTTCAGTTGAACACACAAATTCATGTGTTTGCCACCAAAACCACTCCATTTAGATTAATGGAACTGATTTTACTCACCAGATTTTCTACACTTAATCTGGCACATGTGCAGCGAGCCCCCATGGGAGCTGGTAAAGAGGATGAGAGTGGTAGCGGCCAGGGGCATATATAGAAATTACTGGGCCCCATAGCAAGAATCTGAATTGGGCCCCATAAGCACGCCCACTACCAACCCCTGGCCCATCCCACCTCCTGCCCTGGCTCCTCCCCTGCCACACCCCCATTTTCCAATAAAGCTATGTCAGGCTTTAGCAGAGTGGGCACAGGACAGTGGACACAGGGCGCAATATGTATGCGAGTACAGCTGAATGAGTGCAGGGCAGGAGCACACATACATATCGCTCCTCCTGCCTGTGTCCACTGTGCCAAAGCCTGACTTAGCCCATCCCCCACATCCTAAAGGGGCTATCTAACCCCTATTATGCGCCCCAAAATGCCCAGGCATCGCATACAGAGAATACTTATGCCCAATGGGGGGGTGCAGCCAATAGCAGGCCGCATTGAAAATGAACCTCCCTAGCGTCACTCGCGATGCTAGGGAGGCTCGTTGCCATCGTGGCCTGCTATTGATTGCCCCCATGTCGCTGGATGTTTTCATCTGCGTGACGGAAGCAGTGGCGGCTGTACCCGGACATTTTGGGGGGCATAATAGAAACATAGAATGTGTCGGCAGATAAGAACCATTTGGCCCATCTAGTCTGCCCAATATACTGAATACTATGGATAGCCCTTGGCCCTATCTTATATAAAGGATGGCCTTATGCCTATCCCATGCATGCTTAAACTCCTTCACTGTATTTGCAGCTACCACTTCTGCTGGAAGGCTATTCCATGCATCCACTACCCTCTCAGTAAAGTAATACTTCCTGATATTACTTTTAACCCTTTGCCCCTCTAATTTAAAACTATGTCCTCTTGTACCAGTTTTTCTTCTTTTAAAAATTCTCTCCTCTTTTACCTTGTTGATTCCCTTTATGTGTTTCTATCATATCTCCTCTGTCTCGTCTTTCTTCCAAGCTATACATGTTAAGGTCCTTTAATCTTTCCTGGTAAGTTTTATTCTGCAATCCATGTACCAGTTTAGTAGCTCTTCTCTGAACTCTCTCCAAAGTATCAATATCCTTCTGGAGATATGGTCTCCAGTACTGCGCACAATACTCCAAATGAGGTCTCACCAGTGCTCTGTAGAGCGGCATAAGCACTTCACTCTTTCTACTGGTAATGCCTCTCCCTATACACCCAAGCATTCTGCTAGCATTTCCTGCTGCTCTATGACATTGTCTGCCTACCTTTTAGTCTTCTGAAATAATGACCCCTAAATCCCTTTCCTCAGACACTGAGGTTAGGACTGTATCACAGATTTTATATTCTGCTCTTGGGTTTTTACGTCCCAGGTACATTATCTTGCACTTATCAACATTAAATTTTAGTTGCCATATTTTTGACCATTCCTCTAGTTTTCCTAAATCCTTTTCCATTTGGTGTATCCCTCCAGGAACATCAACCCTGTTATAAATCTTTGTGTCATCAGCAAAAAGACACACCTTACCATCGAGGCCTTCTGCAATTTCGCTGATAAAGATATTAAACAATATGGGTCCCAGAACAGATCCCTGAGGTACCCTACTGGTAACAAGACCATGGTCTGAATATACTCCATTGACTACAACCCTCTGTTGCCTGTGCCTCAGCCACTGCCTAATCCATTCAACAATATGGGAGTCCAAGCACAAAGACTGCAATTTATTGATAAGCCTTCTATGTGGGACGGTATCAAAAGCCTTACTAAAGTCTAGATAAACGATGTCTACTGCACCTCCGCCCAGGGCCGGCTCCAGGTTCATGTGGGCCCTTGGGTGATAAATCCCAGTGGGCCCCCATGAGGCATTTTTTTACATTGACATGTCCCCCTGTGGCTCCCACACGGTATAATGACCCCCAGTGGCCCCTATACAGTATAATGACTACTAGTGGCCCTTCACACAGTATAATGACTACTAGTGGCCCTTCACACAGTATAATGAACCCCCAATTCCCCCCCCCCCCACTGTATAATGACCACCTGTGGCCCTGCATTCAGAATAATAACCCCCAGTCGCCCCCATTCAGAATAATGACCCCCAGTAGCCCCCACACTGGGGGAATACTGTATGGAGGGGGCTCTGGGGGTCATTATACTGAATGGAGGGTCATTGGTGATCATTATACTAAATGGGGGACACTGGGGGTCATTATACTATGTAAAGGGCCCTCACAGTATAATGACCCCACAGTGACCCTCCATTCAGAATAATGACCCCCAGTCGCCCCCACACTGGGGGTTATACTGTATGGAGGGGGCACGAGGGGTTATTATATTTAATGGGGGCTCTGGTGGTCATTATGCTAAATGGAGGGTCAATGGGGATCATTATACTAAATGGGGGGCACTGGGAGTCATTATACTGTGTAAGGGGCCCTCACAGTGTGATGAATGACCCCCCAGTGGCCCCCTCACATACCTATCATTGCAGGGGAGCTGGTGGTCCTATCATTCACTAACCGCAGCTCCCTGCGCTCCTTCTCTCCGGCGGCCCGCTGCAGCAGTGAGCCAGGCCTGGAGGAGAGAAGGAGATGTGCAGTGATGTAGCTAGAACTGACTGGGCCCCACAGCAAATTTTAGTACGCCCCCCTCCCCCCCAATGTGTGCTCACATCACGTTTTTCCTATCGGTTTGATGTATACAAATGTGCAGCACTCCACGTTTTTGTATCCTGCAGAGTCAAGTAAAAAATGCATACATTAACGTATATGTTTTTTTACCATGGAACTGTATGGTAAACGGACGCCACTGTACGGCATCAGTCTGAGGCATCTGTTAACGCATACATTTTTGGTATACATTAAATGGATGGCACAAATGGGATGTGAACCCAGGCCTAGTGTCAGAATAAGCACCAGTACACAGCGGAGCAGCGTGGCGGAGAGGGGAGGCCGCCATGTACTGACAGAGCGCTACCTGGTCCTGGTGGTCAGGGATTAGGACTGTGCTTCCCAAGGATCATTTTCTACTGGGAAATACAGGGCACAGTATAATACACTAGAATCTATATACTATAAAGATATTAGCCCTACCCCTGAATAATAATACAATTAGGGGGTCATTTATTATATAGAAATACGTCTATATTAGGCGTATTTCTGACACAGATTGTGGCGCAAAGGTCCTTAACACCGCAATCTGTATCTTTTCCCGCTCATGCCAGGTCTAAAAAAAGTGGTGTGGGCATGAAAGGGGATACAGTTATGGCCATGCAGTTATTGGATACCACCGCCATATAGTGATAACACCGCCATACAATGATAACACCACCATACAGTGACCGGATAAAAGGGTATAAGAGGGCACAGTGCAGGGAATGACTATGGGCACTGCACAGGGTGTGGTAAGAGGGCACAATGCAGGGTATAAAGGGGCACAGTACGGGGTGGGGGGCACAGTCACATGACCCTGTGACGTTAGAAGGTCCTTATGGTGAATGCTGTTCAGATGCCACCATAATGAGAGGCAGAGGAGTGAGACAGGGGCCCTGGATGGACAGGAGGGGTGGACACAGCAAGTAGGGGGAAGGAGCTCTGAGGGGGATTCATACAAGAAGTAGGGACAGGAGGTCTGTGCAGGGCAGCAATAGGAGATAGGAGGGTGGAACAGGAGCTCTGGATACATGAGGGAGGAAAGGAGACAGCAGGGGCCCCATGAGGATCAGATAGGACAGGATATGTGGGGGGGGGGGGGGCAGGTGTCATGGAGACAAACTGCTTAATGAAACAGTAACACAACTAAATAGAATGAAGCAGCAGATCAAAGAGTCCCCCCCTTCTGTCCCACAGACAAGAGACAGTCACAGTGCAGACTCACTCACAGACTGTCTTCACACTTCTCTGCTCCAGCTCCAGCCCTGCGGTCTCTCTCCTCAGGCAGCATGTCCTGTGTAGAGGGGGTGTGTTCTGAGTCTCTGCAGCTCAGAGGGCCCACCAGGGGGGTACTGCGTAAGTGAAATTGACAGCAGTGAGAGCTCCCATCTGTATTGATGGAAGTGCTCATAGCAGCTCAGTGGGCCCCCCCAGGAGCATTGGGCCCCGGCACTTGCCCGGGGATGCCGGGTTATGACGCCGGCCCTGCCTCCGCCATCTATTATTTTAGTCACACAATCAAAAAAATCAATAAAATTAGTTTGACATGATCTCCCTGAAGTAAACCCATGCTGATTTTCATCTTTCAATCAATGGGATTTTAGATGTTCCAAATTCCTCTCCTTAAGTATGGTTTCCATTAATTTCCCCACTATTGATGTCAGGCTTACTAGCCTATAGTTGCCCGATTCCTCCCTACTACCTTTCTTGTGAATGGGCACAACATTTTCTAATTTCCAATCTTCTAGGACGACTCCTGTTACCAGTGATTGGTTAAATAAATCTGTTAATGGTTTTGCTAGTTCACCGCTGAGCTCTTTTAATAACTTTGGGTGTATCCCATCAGGCCCCTGTGACTTATTTGCATTAATTTTAGACAGCTGACTTAGAACCTCTTCCTCTGTAAAGACACATGCATCAAAAGATTCATTAGTCTTCCTTCCTAACTGAGGTCGTTTTCCTTCATTTTTCTTTGTAAAAACTGAACAGAAGTATTCATTAGGCAGTCAGCTAGTTCTTTATCTTCCTTCTTTAATTTGTTTATTCCTTGTTTTAGTTTCCTTTTTTCATTTATGTATCTGAAGAATGTCTTATCACCTTTTTTCACTGACTGAGCTAATTTCTCTTCTGCCTGTGCTTTACAAGCTCTTATAACTTGTTTGGCCTCTCTCTGCCTAATCTTATAAATTTGCCTGTCATCCTCGTTTTTTTTATTTTTATATAATTGCTAAATGCTATCTTTTTGTTTTTAATGATTTTGGCCACTTCTGCTGAGTACCACAGTGGTCTCTTCCTTTTTTTGCTTTTACTGACAAGCCTAATGCAATTTTTTGTTGCCTTCAATAGTGCCACTTTTAAGTAGTCCCATTTTTCCTGGACTCCATTGAAACTGTTCCAATCTGATAGGGACTCGTATACAACTAATCTAATTTTAGAAAAGTCTGTTTTTCTAAAATCTAAAACTTTTGTTTTTGTGTGGTGTGACTCAGTCACTGTACTTATAGTAAACCACACTGACTGGTGATCACTAGATCCCAAGCTTTCCCCTACAGTAATATCAGATACCAAATTCCCATTTGTGAATACTAAATCTAAAATGGCCTCCTTCCGGGTTGGCTCCTCAACTACTTGCTGTAGAAATAATCCCAGTAGGGAATATAGAATATCTGTACTCCTGGCAGAACTAGCTATTTTGGTTTTCCAGTTTATATTAGGAAGATTAAAGTCTCCTATAATGATAACTTCCCCTTTCAATGTCATTTTAGCTATTTCCTCAACTAGTATATCATATAATTCTTTGACTTGACTAGGTGGTCTATATATCACACCTACACGAGTTACTTTATGATTATCAAGCTGCAAGGTAACCCAAACTGACTCTAAATTGGTCTCACTAACTTGTATTAAATTAGATTTTATGCTATCTTTCACATACAGGGCGACCCCTCCCCCTTTCTTGCCTTCTCTGTCTTTCCTATATAGAGAGAACCCTGGTATTGTTATATTCCAGTCATTACTCCCATTGAACCATGTCTCAGTAACAGCCACTAAATCTATATTCTCAGATGCCATTATAGACTCCAGTTCATTGATCTTATTCCCTAAACTGCGAGCATTTGTAGACAAGACTCTGAGCTTGTCATTTCCTAACCTATGTGCTACTGGCATCTTCTGGCATTGTTCCGGGGGGCAGTCGGACTGCTGGATTATCACACTTTTGCCCCCCTTAAATGCTCCTTAGCAAATACGTTGAACTGTTCACTGAGGACATTCGCTCCCTTGAACGAAAGATGCAAACCATCTTTCTTGTACAGTTCTTTTTCATTCCAACTAGTGGATGACTTGAAGAGTTGAAGACTGAAGTTGAACCGATTGCAGGCAGGATGTGAGCATCGAGAACTGCCACACCGGGTGCGCGCCTCTGTGCATTCTGCTTGCCAGCGATACACTGGCCAATCAGCAGCAGGATCTTTACGCTGCTAAAAGCTGATTGTCAAGTGTGAAATGCAGAGCAGACGCAGGACTAGGGACTGGAAGCCCGCAGCCCGTATCCAATGGAGCGGAGGTCAGACAGGAAGGGAGCCAGAATGGGTCGCATGCGTGTCATCCAAGGGCCCGGGGAGGATTTGCCGGGCCGGGAGAACAGTCAGAGACCTGAGAGGATCCTGACTCTCAGATACAGTTCCTAGGAATTGGTGCTCTACATGCTACTTCCCAATTCTTCGGCAGGTTCTTGAGAAAGAGTGCTCTTCAAGCTACTTCCAAAACCTCTGGCAGGAGTGGAATATCTAGATCCTGACTCTCATACATGGTTCCGAGGCTACTTCCCAACTCCCCCACTTTCAGGCCAGGACCCCCCACATCCCCTCTCCACCCTGTACTCTGCTCTAGACTAGACTGAACTACTCTAGACCTTCCGCCTCGTGGCAAGAAGTCGGACCAGCCCAGTCTACCAGGAGGGGTGGAACAGCGAGGTTAACCCTGTTACAACCAGCCACTGACAACCATTACCTCTATTTCTGGATGAAATGACATGGTACAAATCACATTACATAGCATTGCATTTGGAATACATGTATAAATGCAGCAATTAAAGAAAAACAATAGTAGTACCCCCAGGTCTGGAGGACTATACATGTGAATATACTCTAAGGTCTCATGCACACTATTGTATTTTCTGTTGTGTGCTGTCTGGATTTATTGCATATAGCACACTGACCCATCCCTTTATAGGGGGTCATGCACACATTTGTATTTTTGGCATGTTCGCTTGGCTGCAGTTTATAGAACATGTTCTATTTTGGTTAGTATTGAGGAAGAGAATAGTCCAGGGGTGGGATTCAATTTTTTTTAAAACATGTTCCCTACTCAACGGCAGACACACTGCGCCATGACACATGTTTACATATACATGCACCATATATACAGGTCCTTCTAAAAAAATTAGCATATTGTGATAAAGTTCATTATTTTCTGTACTGTACTGATAAACATTAGACTTTCATATATTTTAGATTCATTACACACCAACTGAAGTAGTTCAAGCCTTTTATTGTTTTAATATTGATGATTTTGGCATACAGCTCATGAAAACCCAAAATTCCTATCTCAAAAAATTAGCATATCATGAAAAGGTTCTCTAAACGAGCTATTAACCTAATCATCTGAATCAACTAATTAACTCTAAACACCTGCAAAAGATTCCTGAGGCTTTTAAAAACTCCCAGCCTGGTTCATTACTCAAAACCGCAATCATGGGTAAGACTGCCGACCTGACTGCTGTCCAGAAGGCCATCATTGACACCCTCAAGCAAGAGGGTAAGACACATAAAGAAATTTCTGAACGAATAGGCTGTTCCCAGAGTGCTGTATCAAGGCACCTCAGTGGGAAGTCTGTGGGAAGGAAAAAGTGTGGCAGAAAACGCTGCACAACGAGAAGAGGTGACCGGACCCTGAGGAAGATTGTGGAGAAGGACCGATTCCAGACCTTGCGGGACCTGCGGAAGCAGTGGACTGAGTCTGGAGTAGAAACATCCAGAGCCACCGTGTACAGGCGTGTGCAGGAAATGGGCTACAGGTGCCGCATTCCCCAGGTCAAGCCACTTTTGAACCAGAAACAGCGGCAGAAGCGCCTGACCTGGGCTACAGAGAAGCAGCACTGGACTGTTGCTCAGTGGTCCAAAGTACTTTTTTCGGATGAAAGCAAATTTTGCATGTCATTCGGAAATCAAGGTGCCAGAGTCTGGAGGAAGACTGGGGAGAGGGAAATGCCAAAATGCCTGAAGTCCAGTGTCAAGTACCCACAGTCAGTGATGGTCTGGGGTGCCATGTCAGCTGCTGGTGTTGGTCCACTGTGTTTTATCAAGGGCAGGGTCAATGCAGCTAGCTATCAGGAGATTTTGGAGCACTTCATGCTTCCATCTGCTGAAAAGCTTTATGGAGATGAAGATTTCATTTTTCAGCACGACCTGGCACCTGCTCACAGTGCCAAAACCACTGGTAAATGGTTTACTGACCATGGTATTACTGTGCTCAATTGGCCTGCCAACTCTCCTGACCTGAACCCCATAGAGAATCTGTGGGATATTGGGAAGAGAAAGTTGAGAGACGCAAGACCCAACACTCTGGATGAGCTTAAGGCCGCTATCGAAGCATCCTGGGCCTCCATAACACCTCAGCAGTGCCACAGGCTGATTGCCTCCATGCCACGCCGCATTGAAGCAGTCATTTCTGCAAAAGGATTCCCGACCAAGTATTGAGTGCATAACTGAACATAATTATTTGAAGGTTGACTTTTTTTGTATTAAAAACACTTTTCTTTTATTGGTCGGATGAAATATGCTAATTTTTTGAGATAGGAAATTTGGGTTTTCATGAGCTGTATGCCAAAATCATCAATATTAAAACAATAAAAGGCTTGAACTACTTCAGTTGGTGTGTAATGAATCTAAAATATATGAAAGTCTAATGTTTATCAGTACATTACAGAAAATAATGAACTTTATCACAATATGCTAATTTTTTTAGATGGACCTGTATGCAACACACATACACATAAATACACCATATATACACTACACACACATACCACCCAACTAAGGAGCTAAACTATCAGTGGCACACGAAGCAATGTAAGTGAACATCTCCAGGTGTCCTGCCACCGCCAGAGCACCGAATCGAGACTCAGATGGTAACAGGGTTCTCCGATCCAGTTGTAATTTGAACAACCGGATCAGGAGAACTGGAAGGAACTGGCTGAATCCCATGCCTAGAATAGACCCTTCTATTGACAGCAGTCCTAAAAACACAGAAGGCACATGGAAGGAATCCGAGCTTTGCAGATTCGTTTTTGTGGACTGAAATATGGAGACTGTCCTGCACATAAGGCCAAAGACACACTTAAAACTTTCTTCCCGACAAGATGACAGTGCCTAATTTCCAATTAAATTATTGCAAAAGACACATTACTAAATTCAACAATTGCATGCAATAACTATGCAAATAAATAGTGAATCATAGAGCCAGAGCACAACCCCAAATAAATGGTATATACTGGACGAGACCCAGATAGCACTACCTAAATAGTGCCTAAATAGTGTCAAATAGTCTTATTTAGAGATGAGCAAATTTCTGCTTATGAAATTCGTTTGCGATTCGTTTACTGGCAAAAGCAGAATTGCGTTATGGATTCCATTACCACGGACCAGCCTTTAGAGGCATTCCGTTATTCATTCCATCATAATAGAAGTCTCCCCCTCCAATAACGGAAACGGGACTGATCAGTTATGCAGCCTATAGACTTCTATTATGACGGAACGAATAGCGGAATGCCTTTAAAGGCATTCCGTTATGCATTCCATCATAGAATTGCGTTATGGTCCATGGTAACAGAATCCATAACGCAATTCTGCTTTTACCAGTAAATGAATCGCAAACGAATTTCAAAATTTGAAAATCGCTCATCTCTAGTCATATTAGAGAATAATAGAGTGTCCAGATTTGCATTCCGTCCTAGAATTCCATTATATTATGTTATTACTCTGTTATAACGGAACCCTATAACTGTATTCCATAACGCCAATGCAAACCCGCCCTTACTCAGGACAATGTATGCATTAGGAGTACTGTATGCCCTATCCAGACACTCTATTACTCTCTTAGTAATAGGATTATTTGACACTATTTAGGCACTGAATGGTGGCTATATTTTATACTATCTGGACATTGTTATTTTTTTGCAATCTGGGTACTAGGTAGCGTTATCTGGGCTTTGTATATACCAGGGATGCTCAACCTGCGGCCCTCCATCTTTTGTAAAACTACAACTCCCATCATGCCCTCCTGTTGGCTGATAGCTGTAGGCTCTCCGGGCATGCTGGGAGTTGTAGTTTTGCAACAGCTGGAGGACCACTGGTTGGGCATCCCTGGTATATACCATTTATTTAGGGTTGTGCTCCAGCTCTGTGATTCACTATGTATTTGCTTATTGCCTGCAATTGTTGAATTAAGTAATGTGTCTTTGTATTTTGCAATTATTTCATTAGAAATTAGGCACTGTCATCTCATCAGGAAAAAAGTTATAAGTGTGTCTTTGAACTTATGTGCAGGACAGTCTCCATATTTCGTTCCACAAAAACTAATCTGCAACGCACAGATACCTTCTATGTGCCTTCTGTGTCAATTGAAGGGACTATTCTCTTCATCAATACTGACCAAAATAGAACATGTATAATCTGCGGCAAAGCAAATACGCCAAAAATACGAATGTGTGCATGACCCCCTAGAAAGGGATCGGTCTGTGTGCTATATGCAAAAAGATCCAGACCGCACAAAACTGAAAAGTACAGTTGCTTGCATGAGGCTTTAGAGTATATTCACATGTGTAGTCCTTCAGACCTGGGGGTACTACTATTGTTTTTCTTTAATTGCTGCATTCATACATGTATACAGGCTCGGACTCACCCACAGGGGAACTGAGGAATCCCCCGGTGGGCCCCTGAGCAAGGTGGACCCCTAGACCACATACCCTGCAAGTTGCACATGGCACAATAGACTGACTGCACTACATATACTGTAGATATGTAGATATGCAGCATACAGCATCTCAACCAGTCAATGTTCATATAAATACCTAGTTAGATAATTCCGCGCAACAATGATTTTGCTACTGAGAGAAAAACAGAACTTGCCTGACATGTCTAGATTTTAACCCCTTAAGGACCCTGGGATTTTCCATTTTTGCGTTTTTGTTTTTAGTCCTAACAATTTTATTTTTCCATTCACATAGCCTTATGAGGGCTTATTTTTTGCGGGACAAGTTGTACTTTCTAATGGCACCATTTACGGTTGGATACTATGTAGTAGGAAATGGGAAAAAAAATTCCAAGTGGGGTAGAATTGGGGAAAAATGCAATTCTGATAAGGTTTTTAATATTTTTTTTATATAGACTGTACACTATGCAGTAAAATTGACCTGTTATCTTCATTCTCCAGGTCACTACGGTTACAACGATACCACACTTGTCAAATTTTTCTTGCATTTTAATACTGAATATTTTTTTTTCAACCTGTGAGGAAAAATATATATTTTTTTTAAACCATATTCTGACCCCTATAACTTTGTAGTTATGTGTATGGGGCTGTGTAAGGGCTCATTTTTTGCAGGATGATCTGTTCTTGATACTAATTTGAAGTGTGTGCACCTTTTTGATCACTTTTTCTAAAAAAAAATATTCGGTAGTTGAAGTGACAAAAAATGGCAAATTGGCAGTTTTTATTTTTTTTCCCGTTACGCCGATGACCATGATGTTTATTTTTTTATTGTTTAAGTATTTTTATTTTAAGGAAAGGCAGGTGATTTGAACTTTTATTTTTATTTTTTTTATTTTTGCAAAAACTTTTTTTTACTTTTATTTATTTATTTTTTTAAGTCACCTTGGGTGACAATAACTGGCAATCATTAGATTGCCTATTGTGTTCATTGATGTCTCTATAGATACCATTGAACACTTCATTTGCACTATACCAATACAATGCTGCCACCTAGTGGCCTGTATTGTTATAGTCATCTAATAGGCACTGAAGCCTGCTTGAGGCTTCAGCCTGTTAGAACAATGTAACAGGTCCCCGATCTCAGCCGGGGAACGCTGTTACCGGAGCAGAAGTGTGCGACTTCTGCTTCCGGACTGCGCAGATGCCGTGGTCACATTTGACCACGGCATCTGAAAGGAAAAATGTATGCGCTCAGCCTTATGGTTGATCGCATACATGTGCCGCGGGTCTCTGCTATTTAAAATAGCAGAAACCCGGCGGCTATGGCGCCCGCTCGCACGTGCAGCGTGTTTGGGGACCAGACTTCCGCCGTAGATGTACGGCGGAGGTCCTTAAAGGGTTAAGTTATCCATGCAAAGCCTATTCAGTTATAATATTAATGCATTATATTGGAGATATTCCAATGGACATGTCCAGACCTGTTCGGACACACTCAGGCTGATGTCAGCAGTAAGTATATAAGGCAAGCTGGACAGATTTTGATAAAGTGATCTGTTATAGTGCTATCAGTTTTGAAACTTAAGATGGATAAACGCAAATGTGTTAACGATCCAGACAATTTCTGCTACATATGTGGCAAATACACTACTTATGATCAGCGCAAGAATCTGACAAAGCGAGTGCGTCTTGCAGCTTGGGATGCATTTGTGCTAGTAGTGCAGAACTTCCTTGGGAACAGACAAGCTGCAAACTATGCTGAATTAGTAGACAACATGCTTACAGCATATGAACAACTTGGCTGCCGAATGTCATTAAAAGTGCATTTCCTACATTCCCATCTTGACTTTTTCCCACCCAATTTGGGACACGTAAGTGACGAACATGGAGAGCGGTTCCATAAAGATACTTCCACAATGGAGAACAGGTATCAAGGCTGCTGGAATCCCAACATGGTGGGGGACTACTGCTGGTTTTTGCAACAGGAAAATATAACCGTTCACAAACACAAAAGCAGATGCCTGAAGCACTGTTAACAGTACTGGGCCTCGCTCAAGTAAGACTATTAAAGTGAAAAACAAGACTTTTGGAAGTTTTGTTATTCCATTACATTTTCATACACTGTTTACTACGCAAACTTTGATCTCGTTCTGTTCAAAATTATTCAATGCTTTCCAAGTGCTTAATTCATTTAGGGATGCATATGCATAGCAAAGTTTTGTGACGTGTTACAACAATTCTGACCGGATTTGTAATCCGCACACTCGATTTAGTATAGGACAAATGGTTTTTGCCCAGTAGCAGACGAAAAGTTGTTTTTTTGTTGCGTGGTGTAATGTAACAAATTACAGATGTAGCAGGGGTAACACACACACTTAACTCAAATTGCTTAACTCATCCCGTTATCTTGAAGCAAAAGCCATTGAAAAGCAATTGCTTAACGCATTTAGTTGCATTTAGTTTAGATAACATGTCTCATAAAGCATGTGTGTTAACCCTGCTACATCCGTACACAGTTTATTATTATAGATGCATCAGGGGGCTGAGAGGACTTGTAGGTAAAGGGGCAGGCCAGCCAGTATCATCTTTCATCAGGGACCTGCCCTCTCAAAGTCCCTGCAGGGACCCCATAATCATCTTGTAGTGTCTTGCTGCTGTCTGACCCAATATGAGCTGACAATATTTGCACGTAGATATACAGTGGGCCCCCAGAATTAATTTTACTGGTGGGCCATAGGCACTCCAGTCCAACACTGCATGTATTCCAAATGCAATGCTATGTAATGTGATTTGTACCATGTAATTTCATCCAGAAGGAGAGGTAATGGTTGTCAGTGGCTGGTTGTAACAGGGTTAACCTCCGTTCCACCCCACCTGGTAGACTGGGTTGGTCTGACTTCTTGCCACAAGGGGGAAAGTCTAGAGTAGTGCAGTCTAGTCTAGAGCAGAGTACAGAGTGGAGAGGGGACATGGGGTCCTGATAGTGGGGGAGTTAGGAAGTAGCCTACGAACCGTGTATGAGAGTCAGGAGCTAGATATTCCACTTCTGCCAGAAACTTGGGAAGTAGCTTGTACAGCACCATTTCAAAGGAACCTGCTGGATAATCGGGAAGTAGTTTGTGGAGCACCTACTCCTAGGAACTGTATCTGAGAGTCAGGATCCAGATATCTCTCTCTTGCCAGATATCTCTCTCCTGGTTCCGTTATACATGATGGAAATAATAGTCCTGTCGACAGGAGTATTTTTTCTGTCATGTATAACGGAACCAAATGGAACCATTATTTGTCCCAATAGACATGTATTAGGATGGAGCAACACAGAATGCCGTTTTAAAGGATTCCATTTTGCATTCCATCCTAGAATTCCGTTATATTTCGCTATAACTCTGTTATAACAGAACCTGTAACAGAATTTCATAATGCCAATGCCAACCTGCCCTAAGAATGCTTATAAAGTGATCAGAGCTAAGCTCTGATAATTACAGAGGTTGATGTGAATGAATTAGAAATGACCGGGCCTCAGAGCTAACCCTAATTCTATACCCTAATCCTAATACTAAACTATAACCTTAATACTTACCCTAACTACCCTAACCCTAATACTGTTGTGGAAATTTTATTATGCGGACATTTTATCTTACGATGTGTGTGTGTTTTTATAGATTGTCATCTGTCTCCCTGTGTCTGATTTGGCCAAAGAATGCTCTAGCAGAGGGTACTTGGGTTGAATCGGGACCAGTGGTAAAACCGTCAGTATGAAAACCTTCTCATGGGCTTGGAGACGTGTTCTCAGTGTGTAGGGGGGCGTTTGCCGGTTTGTGAGCACTAAGTGCAATGCACTGGGCTTCTTCCCTTCAAATGTCTATACACATTAGAGAAGTGAAGTCTGCATAATGAGAGATACATATTATACCTCTGCTGCGGCTTCGCTATCCCTTTCTGGATACATATCTGCTTTTAAGACATGCATATCTGCCTTGTCGGTATACTCGTACCGTATACTGACAATAGCCGTAGCAATGTCTCGCAGATAGTCTCAAACCTATAAGAATCAGTAGAATGATCTTCATTAGATACTGGTCACTTTTGAGCAGTATTGAATGGGATCCATGCTGACAGTGATGGGGGATGGGCGGCTGTCTGGCTGGTTATACAATGAATAAATATAAGACTGGCACTCGCTATGTAGGTCACATCCACAGCATTTATTCACAATAAAATATCACATTAAAAATTTAACTATTTCCGGAGTGAAAATATCCTATAAAATATATAAAATGCAATAAAAAATACACTAGTAATGAAATCCTATGTATGGGGTAAAGTCATCTGTAAAAAATGTCCAATAAGTGAAGATCTTTCCAGCTGAATATAATGGTGCTGCTCACGTCCCGCTTTGGTAGCCTATATGGTCAGCAAAGTTGCGTTTGGGCAATGTCCCTTTAAATATAATATATATACAGACGGTAAGTCTGTTTGGGATATAATGTCCACCTGGGTTTGCAATCTGGTCCTTATGAGGCAAGAGCGCCACTGACAAACTTGTGAGAGTATTGTTGGCTGCAGTATCACCTGGTGCTCGGTGTTGGGGGAAGGGGGGGGGATTCGCTTACCGGTATCTGTTAGTGCCCGGCAGTCCAGTTACCCCACTCTCCTCTTTCCACTGCACGGCTGTAGCTGCTTCCCGGTGTCCTCGCTCTCTGGTGTATGTCACGTGATCTCTCCAGAGCTATCGCGAGGTTTGGTATCTTTGTTCCGGTATCCAGGTGAGATTATACTCACAGCAGAAGAAATATAGAAAAATGGAGCGCTCCAAGTTTAAAAATGTCCCAATCGTATCCGGATCCTCTAGTTTAAGCAGGGGTATAACGCCAGACGCTTTTCAGGGACTTCACTCCCCTTCCTCAGTGGCTAAACAAGTTTGTCAGTGGCGCTCTTGCCTCATAAGGACCGGATTGCAAACCCAGATGGACATTACACCCCAAACAGACTTACCGTCTGTATATATATTATATTTAAAGGGACATTGCCCAAACGCAACTTTGCTGACCATATAGGCTACCAAAGCGGGACGTGAGCAGCACCATTATATTCAGCTGGAAAGATCTTCACTTATTGGACATTTTTTACAGATGACTTTACCCCATACATAGGATTTCATTACCAGTGTATTGTTTATTGCATTTTATATATTTTAGGATGTTTTCACTCCGGAAATAGTTAAATTTTTAATGTGATATTTTTAATGTGATATTTTATTGTGAATAAATGCTGTGGATGTGACCTACATAGCTAGTGCCAGTCTTATATTTATTCATTTTCTACATATACCTAGACTGATTGGGTGATCAGTTTTAGACTAGAGCACCTTAACCATACAGAGAAAGGTGGTGAGCTATCCACGTCAATTGATTTTCAAATGGTTATACAATAAACATGACTCATCCTTCCTTATACAGGGATGGGGTGTGTGCATTGTCTGTCCAGCCACATTGATGACCTTCCCTGTCCTTTGACATGTCATCACTTCCTGTATGTCATCACTTCCTGTATCCTTGTCTTGGGCCAGCCCCTTTTACACCTTTTGTTAGTAAATAAAAGACACAGACTGGGCAGGGAGGAGAGGAGTGCTCAGCAAGAATTCAAGCAAGATGGTAACACCTGTGTCCACCTCTGACTGTGGTTGAGGGAAATGAGATTTACCTATTTCTTTACACAAAGTTTGATGAGAGCAGAATACAACTATTAATATTTCTACAACAATACTAATCCTTTGTTATGCAAGTGGGTGTGGACCCACTGTGCCACTGACTGGCTATACTCTGGAGGGGCATGACTAAGCAACTACCTGGTCTTCACTAGAGCCTCTGATGGTGAGGATAGACTTGGGCCGTTAGGGTAGTTGCCAGTTGCCACTCCAGAGCAGTCCCCAAGTCAGTGGCAGCTGACCAGGGGTTCAGAGATACCGGTGCAAGCACCGAGAGGAAGTATGTCATCAGGAAGTTCGGGGTCAGGGCAGGCAGCAATCCAGCAAGGTCCGTAAATGAAGTCCGAGGTCAGAGGCAGGTAGCAAACACGCAAGGTCCGTAAACGAAGTCCGAGGTCAAAGGCAGGTGGCAAAAAAGCAAAATCCGATAAATCCAAAAGCAAAGTCCAGTACACAGCAAAGCAGAACTTTCAAAAATACCTTCACACAGGGAACTAGACAAGCTAGTGACCATGAGTTGCTCAGGCATCTTCCTGGGGTAGGAAGTGCCTTTAAATACTTTCTGCACTCCAGCCATAGTATGGTAAGACAGAGGGCGTGTAGACAGTGGGCGTGTACATGCTGCCTCACAGGTGAGGAGAGACACACCCATGCAGACCCTAACAACAGTAAAGGTCTCCAGCAGGAAGTATACTCTGGCATGGAGTACAGATGCAACAGTTAATCTACCTGCTGCCCACGCTTGTCAGCACGGCTCATGGCAGCAGGAGGGAAAGAGGGAGCCCGTGCCCGTGGGTAGGGGCAGCAGCACTGGCACGGACCGCTGTGCTAACACCCTAGTGCTATATATCTGTACACACTGCATGTATCATATGGTATAATAGGGGCAGTGTATACAGATATATAATATATAAAGCAGTGTACTGATATGTGAGGTACAAGGCGTAATTTATACCTACCTTCCATATCAGTTCACTGCTGTATATACTATATATACCAACAGCATCTATTACACCTCTTACCATGTGACCACCGGCAATATGTGACCTGTCACACCACATCTCCATTTACCCACGGCATTCTAGCTTCTATTGTTATGTTTCCAATAAACTTGAGCCCTCCCCTTCCCTGTCCGCAGCACTGGACACAGGACAGAACGCCTAGGGATGAGCAAATACTTAGAGGTGGCCAGTCATAGGTTGTCTAAGTTTAGGACGTACGTCCACTGACCCTTTAACAGCCAGGAAGTGCATGGGTGCCATAAGGAACAGACGTGAAGACCAGGACAGGCTACGGCCTGTAACAGGGAACACAGAGTTCCAGCAAACGGTGTTGATGTGGGTGGACAGAGAAGGGACAGTGGGACTCAGTCACCAGAAAAAAGGTGCAGCAGGATTGTGAATTAGCCAGCACCCATGCCTGCCCTGGGGAGCCAGCATTACATTCTGGAATATGTTGGCTGCATACACATGATGGCAGTTATGCTGGAATGCTACTATTGTGAAATTATTTTTTTATAGGAACAAAACAGCAGAGATTTTTATTGTTCTGGAAAGGTTCACCTAGACCCTGACCGGCTATCCTGCAGATCCTCAGATTTGATCTTCACGGTAATATTCTTCATTTTCAGCCATTGTCTTTTTAATGAAGGTTTGTTTCTCGGATGAAATGAACTACACTAGAAGAGAAGATATTTACAGACACTCGCCCGTCGTGTTAAGTGCCATGCTGCCACTTTTAAAACATCAAAGTGTTTTATCTGCTACATAACATCAATGCATTTCAGATGATACATCCTAAGGGAATGTACTAAGCAATCCATTATTTATGAGTACAGAGAGCAGTTGTGTGTATTATTACCCAAGAATGTCAATGCATTGTCTGGGATTTTCATACAGATGCAAATGTTCTACAAAATCAGATTTTTTGGATGGGAAGTGCTGCTTTGTAGAATTTTATTTGGTTATTATTTTTATGTAAGCAGAAAGGTTAATTCAGAAAGATCCAATTACATTTTGTAGTTTGCGCAAAATGGTAGTATAAAACAAAAAACTGTAATTGATACTCAGTATATTCTAATGACATTGACTTGACAGTGTAAAGTGAATGGTCTTCTCCATTTCAAAAGCACCAGTTCTCGGCATAGACATACAATACAGTTGAGATGTACTATCCTTGTGTTATCTCAGACACTGATGGCATATCCCTAGGATATGCCATCAACGTCAGATAGGAGTGTGTGAGACCTGCACCTATCTACCGAAAGTGGCCCCAGAAGTGAACAGAGTGCAGCCAGTAGCCATCCTTCGTTCATTACTATGGGAGTTCCGAAAATTGGCAAGCACTAGCTTGGCTATTTCTGGCAATCCTTTGGCAGTGAATGGAGATATGTTTGTATGTGCGCTGTATGCTCCTTATTCACCGCTGTGGGACTTCCAAAAATAGCAGAGCGAACTCACTTGGCTATTTTCAGTACTCCCATAGCAATGACTGGAGAGGATGCTACTAGTATTGAGCGAACCCGGACCAAAACCAGAACTTTGCAGCAAAAGTTTGGGTTTGAGTTCGGTGTTTAGGCATTTAATAAAGCTTGTTGAAAGGCTGCAGTGCAGCCAATCAACAAGCTTTTAAGCTGTGGGCACTTAGAAGCCATCACAGCCATGCCTAGTAATGGCATGGTTGTTATTGGCCGGTGCATCATGTGACCAAGCCTCTATAAAAGCTGGGAAAGTGTTAGGAATCTCATCTGGCTATTTATTCTGTGGGTGACCTATATTGATTTTTTTGTGGGTGCAATACACCATCTTTGCACCCCTGACACAAAAATATAATAATCTGTCTGTTAGTTCGGTGGGTGACATATACCCATTTTTTGCGTGAGGTACACCAGCACTTCATCCGTGACAGGGAATTTAACATAGTCAATCCATCTGTTAGATTGGTGGGTGACATATACCCATTTTTGGTGTGAGATACACGTGCACTGCATCCGTGACAGAGAAATTAATATAGTTAATCTGTCTGTTAGTTCAGTGGGTGACCTCAAAGAATGAGAAGAGCATCAAATAAGAGATGTGGCCCTTGTCGTGGTGCTGCTGGTGTTGGTGGAGCTCCTGTTGCAGGGAGAGGACGTGATCAATCTGTGCCAGCTATACGCCCAAATAAAAAACACCTTCCTCAGGTGCACGTAGACGACAGAACGTTCAGCGTTATTTTGTAGTCTCGAATACCGGTGTACGAATAGTGAGGCCAGAACAAGTAGAGGCGGTAGTAAATTGGGTGTCTGACAGTGCCTCCAGTTCCTTTACATTGTCTCCCACCCGGTCCCATGCTGAAAGCGCAGAGTTGGCACCTGCAGCCCATGGGCATCTGTCTTTCACCTCACCCCAGGGACGGACTGGCCATAGACATTACAGGGAGATTTCCCGGTGGGCCGATGCCCAGGGGGACAACGAAGCCCTCCTCATGGCTGCTGGCCGGATACATAATGATCTCTCAGTGGGAATTAATGCTGTGAGAATCAGGTGCCCATGCCCAGTGACCGCACATGCCCTCCTGAATGCAGCTGCTGTGGCCGCATCTCACCTCCTAAGCCCCCTGCTCCATATCTTAATCAGAGATAACTGATAATGTTTATTAATGGCCACTACAGAGGGACAGCTTTTGGGGCAATATATTGTGCTGCACTGTGGTATATGGTTGAGATGGGACAGTATTTTACGCTTACCCCACCTACTTGTGTTGTCCTGCCTTCTGTCAACTATGACCCCCCTAAACATGGGGCCACTTTTAGTTTTTTTTTCCAGGGCCACTTCAAGTTCCCAGTCCGCCCCTGCCTCACCACCTTGCAAATCAGCCAAGCAGTTTTTTATGACTCTGCTGGCAGGGTTTCTGTGGGTCATCCACCTAGCCCTGCCCCAGAAGAGGAAGAAATTGAGTGCACTGATGCCCAACCACTTATGTTTCAGGATGTGGACATGGGACGACCACTGCAGCACGTCTCTGATGATGACAAAACACAGGTGCCAACTGCTGCGGAGTAGAGATGTCGCAAACATAAAATTTTCCGTTCGCGAACGCGAGTTTCCGCATACAGGCGAACCGGGCGAACCGCCATAGACTTGAATAGATAGGAGAATTTTAAAACCCACAGGGACTCTTTCTGGCCACAATAGTGATGGAAAAGTTGTTTCAAGGGGACTAACACCTGGACTGTGGCATGCCGGAGGGGGATCCATGGCAAAACTCCCATGGAAAATTACGTAGTTGACTCAGAGTCGGGTTTTAATCCATAAAGGGCATAAATCACCTAACATTCCTAAATTGTTTGAAATAACGTGCTTTAAAACATCCAGTGTGTGTATACAATCAGGTATGATGTTGTATCGATCAGGTAGTGTAAGGGTTACGCCCGCTTCACAGTGACAGACCAAACCCAAACTCTGACAGACCAAACTCCCTGTTTAATGCACCGCAAACAACCGCAAACAGTCCATTTGCACAACTGCAAACTCCCCATTTGCACAAGGTTGGATACCAAGCTAGACATGTCCCGTTCCTTGTCCTCACTGATGTCATTGAAGGTCTCTTCCTCCACCCAGCCACGTACAACACCAAGTGTCCCCGAAAGGTGACAACAAGCTCCTTGGGACTGCTGTGTTTGGTCTTCCACCTCCTCAAAGCCACCTTCCTCCTCTGACTCCTCTTCTTCAGACTCCTATCTCTGCATTGCCGCAGGTTCAGCAATCGACGACAACAAGGCTGCTTCTGGTGGTGATGGTGACCACAACTCTTCCTCGTCATGCTAATCTACTGCCTGATCCAGCACTCTTTGCAGGGCATGCTCCGGATGAGGTCGATGATGTTGCCTTGGGTTTGACTGACCAGGTTTCTCACCTCCTCAAAAGGACGCATGAGCCTACAGGCATTGCGCATGAGCGTCCAGTAATGTGGCAAAAAAATTCCTAGCTCCGCAGAGGCTGTCCTAGCACCCAGGTCATACAAATACTCGTTGACGGCTTTTTCTTGTTGGAGCCGGCGGTCGAACATTAGGAGTGTTGAATTCCAACGTGTCGGGCTGTCGCAAATCAAGCGCCTCACTGGCATGTTGTTTCGCCGCTGAATATCTAAAAATTGTGCCATGGCCGTGTAGGAATGCCTGAAATGGCCACACACCTTCCTGGCCTGCTTGAGGACGTCCTGTAAGCCTAGGTACTTATGCACAAAGCGTTGTACGATCAGATTACACACATGTGCCATGCATGGCACATGTGTCAACCTGCCCAAATTAAATGCCGCCAACAAATTGCTTCCGTTGTCACACACCACTTTGCCGATCTCCAGTTGGTGCGGAGTCAGCCACTGATCCACCTGTGCGTTCAGGGCGGACAGGAGTGCTGGTCCGGTGTGACTCTCTGCTTTCAGGCAAGTCAACCCCAAGACGGCGTGACACTGTCGTATCCGGGATGTGGAATAGCCCCTGGGGAGCTGGGGGTGTGCAATTGATGTGGAGCAAGACACAGCAGCAGAAGAGGACTCAGCCGAGGAGGTTAGCGAAGAGGATGGAATAGGAGGAGTAGAGGAGGTGGCAGCAGGCCTGCCTGCAAGTCGTGGTGGTGTCACCAACTCCTCTGCAGAGCCATGCATTCCATGCTTGGCAGCCGTCAGCAGGTTTACCCTTGCCCCAACACTGTGTGCCAGAGATGCCATGACTTCCTTTTGCACAATAGAGTACAGGTTGGGGATTGCCTTTTGTGAAAATAAATTTCAGCCGGGTACCTTCCACTGCGGTGTCCCAATAGCTACAAATTTTTTGAAGGCCTCAGACTCCACCAGCTTGTATGGTAAAAGCTGGCAGGCTAAGAGTTCCGACAAGCCAGCTGACAGACGCTGGGCGAGGGGGTGACTCTGTGACATTGGCTTCTTACGCTCAAACATGTCCTTGACAGACACCTGACTGTGGGCAGATGAGCAGGAACTGCTCAAGGCGAGAGGCGGAGTGGCGGGTGGTTGAGAGGGGGCAAAGAGGACAGCAGTGGTTGACGTGGCTGGCTGAAGATGCTGGACCAGGAGGAGGATGGTGGCTTTGAGTTTGTGTGCTGCTTGTACTCATGTGTTGATCCCATAGGCGTTTGTGATGTGAGATCATGTGCCTTCGCAAAGCAGTTGTACCTAGGTGGGTGTTGGACTTCCCACAACTTAGTTTCTTTTGGCACAGGTTGCAAATGGCATCGCTGTTATCAGAGGCAGACACACAAAAAAAATGCCACACTGCTGAGCTTTGTAATGACTGCATTCTGGTGGTGGCAACAGCATGCGTTGATTGGCGTGCTGTCTGGCTGACCCCGGGTGCTGATACATGCTGTCTGACTGTGCCACTAGCTCCTTGCGACGACCTCCCCCTGCTTCCAACTCGTCTCCTTCTCCTCTCTGTCTCCCCATCTGAACTTTTTCCCTGTTCTTCTTCTCTTCGAGCGGGCACCCACGTGACATCCACGGACACATCGTCATCATCAACCACTTCACTTGTATCTGACAACATTCGGTGAAAGACAAGCATTGAAACAGATTGGGAAGTGGGATGATGTGGTCCTAAAACAGGCTGACAAAGGCGGTAACATCGTGATATGGCCCACACGCATGTATGAGAAAGAGGTGCAGAGACAGTTACAAAGTGCCGACTGTTATAAGAAATTAACATTTAACCCCCTAATAAAGTTTAAGCAGGATTTGGAGGTTATCCTGCAGTCCGGGTTTGAACAAGGGGTCATTTCCAGGAAACAGATTTCCCACCTGTTGCCTGATCACCCTGTGATTCCAACCCTATATCTTTTGCCTAAGATTCACAAGGATGCGATGAAACCCCCTGGTAGGCCCATCGTATCGGGGGTGAATGGCCTAAATGATGCCGTTTGTAAATACATTGACCATTTTTTACAGCCACTGGTGGAGGGGTTACCTACTCACTTAAAGGACACGACGGACATCTTAAGAAAAATGGAGGGTATACATTTGGAACCTGATATGTTGATCGCTACATGCGACGTGGAGTCCCTCTATACCTCAATTAAACATCATGATGGGTTGGAAGCCACGCAATTCTTTCTGAGGACCACAGTTATGGGTAAGGAGAAGTGTGATTTTATTTTAATCCTTCTCAATTATGTTCTTACCCATAATTTCTTCCTTTTTGGGGGGTCCTTCTACCTACAGCTCCAGGGCACTGCAATGGGGGCGGCATGTGCTCCCTCATATGCAAATTTGTTCCTGGGGCTGTGGGAGAGGGATATCCTCCAATCCAGTCCCCTGCCAGAGTCCAGTAAAGTCCAATACTGGGGTAGATATATCGATGACATACTGATTATCTGGCAGGGGACGGAGGAGGAATTTAAGAACTATATCCGGGTGTTGAATAATAACTCTAAGAACATCAAACTTACATTTAAGGTGGCCCGTACGGATATTGAGTTCCTGGACGTGATGTTCCAGGTGGATGCCAATGGACAGTTGGGTACCAACCTATATCGCAAGGGTACCTCAGTGAATGCCTTATTACACGCAGGCTCGTCACACCCAGGTAATTTGATTAAGAGCATTCCGGTGGGGCAATTCCTGCGTGCGCGCAGGATTTGCTCATCTGACAGTCTATTTGAAGTACAGGCGGAGGACCTAAGAAGAAGGTTTGAAGAGAGAGGATATGGAAACCGATGTATAGAGACGGCTTACAAGCGTGCACGACTTTCAAGGAGAAGCGACTTACTACATAGAAAACACACTCGACAAGATTCGCAACAGATTAGGTTCATCACAGGATATACCAGTAAGTGGAAAGAAGTGAATACAGCATTAAGTAAATACTGGAACATACTGACCTCTGATCCCCAATTACAGGAAGTGATACCCCCACATGCCTCAACAACGTTCCGGAGGGCTAAGAATTTGCGTGACCAATTGGTCCGCAGTTTTTATGTCCGAAAGGAAAAGGGGCTGTTTGGTAACAAAGGGCCACCATGGGGGAGTAGAGAATGTGGGAAATGCGTTGCCTGCACTAATATGGACAGAGCAACTCATTTTCATAATGCGGCAGGTGATAAAGTGTACAAGATCACACACACTATCACATGCTCAACAATTGGGGTTGTGTATTGGGCTATATGCCCATGCAACCTCATTTATGTTGGACTTACATCACGGCAATTAAGAAGAAGGGTTAGGGAACATGTACTGGCCATTGAAGCTTCAAGAGAAGAAAAAGATGTTACACAATTAAAGACCTTGCCACGACACTTCAAAGATAAACATAATTCGGACAGTACCCTATTGAGAATTAGGGGTGTGGATCGGGTGCTGATCTCCCCAAGAGGAGGAGATTGGAAGAAAACTTTAGCCCAAAAAGAAACAAAGTGGATATTCCTGTTAAATACAGTTGCACCGTTTGGGCTGAATGAGGGGAATAGCTTTGCGCCATTTTTGTAGATGGTGCAACTTCCATCCCCCGTCCTCTAGGATTCCTCCCTTTTAGTTATAATAATCATGCTCTGTTGGTGCGCTCCTCTGTGCCCTTGGTTCAGACCAATAGGTGTTTTTGTGTTTCATCTGCTCCTGGTCTGGGTCTAATGCCCAGGACTTGTTTGGTTTTAACTGCTACATTATTTTAATGTTTATAATTTTTGTATTTTAACAGGTCTTGATTTATTTTGTGTCATATTCGGGATGCATGACGTGATTGTGTACGTTACGAGCTGGGAGATGTGTGCCCTATGCCTGTTAACAGTGAGGTCTCGCTTGGAAGGATCCATATGGAGATGTTGGATATACTGTATGGGGTGGTCGAGACCCTGGACACATGTGGTGAAATTCATGTCCACCTTTTTCTAATTATTGATTGACAGTTAGGGCTTTGGTGTATAGGGGTAATTGACACTATTTTTTGGTACTTGTTTAATATTGTTTAAATATGTCTGAGATTATGCAGGGCATTAATATGAGCCCTATAGGTTATCACTTTGCACTGCATGCGCACTGAGCACTTTCACTTTATCACTTTTAGCACTTTTATTTAGGGATTTATATATATCTTGCGATAATAACTTATAACTTATAAATTATTTAATAGTATGGATGTTATACATTTAGACATTTACGTATTGTATTTATTGGTATATATATTTTATTCTCAGAAGGATGGCTAGGATTTTCGTATATACTATTTACATGTGTGTGTATATATATATATAGATATGACATGCTGTATAGGTGGGTTACATAGTTCTGGCCATGTTGTTACAAAATTAATGATAACAAAAACAACAAAAACAAAAATTACTAGTTGTTATCTTAATAATTGTATGTACCTGTTCATCATGCTATTGATGCTGGTGATATATTACGAATACCCTGTTTAAATCTTTTTAGGTGTATGATGAACCGATTCACATTATTATCAATTACAGCATTTTGTAATAATTTTTTAATTGATTTGGTTGAGTGATTGGGTAGGTGACAGATTGTCTGTTACCCTAACCACACACTACCTTTATCGATTATATATATATTTTCACTTTTTATATTTATATTTAAAAAAAAATTAACCTTTACCCTTTACATTCAATCCCCCATGTCATATTTTATGTATAGATATTATAGAGACATCGCACTACGTAATGTAGTGAGATAAGCCTTGTGTCTGTCCAATATTCCCAACCCTTATTATACATTTAATATATGTGAGATATCTCCACTTGAGTGACGGACCCTGGGTTGAGCTCACCCCTGATGACGGCGCTGACACAGTTGATGAATATGTGCGGAAGTGTTGCTGGAGGATGGGCGGTAGTGACGTACTGCTCACTACCTAGAGTTTGGGCGGAAGTGATGTAGCGCTATGAGATCAAGCGGAGAGGAAACGTCGGAGCTCTGATAGGAGGCAGTCCAGCAAGGGCACAGGTGATAGAGTGTTGGTAATCAGCCAGGGACGCTGTGATAGGTTCGGGGCACATTTCTCTCAGCTGCGACAGTATTTAAAGTGTAGATGCATAGGCCGAATGGACACACCCCTTTTTGAGGAAGCTGTGCGAAACGCGCGTCAGGGGTGCGCTCACTCAGGTCTCCAGGTTGGTTCCCCTTTGAATGTTACCATTGATACATTAATGTATGTTCTCATGCTGGTTGCATATCTGGGTGCTGAGTGCAATTTGTGATTTATTATACCACTTGGTGCTAACAACCTTGTTGCACACTGCACCCACCCATGCTTAGAATGAGGCCAGCATGGTGTTATTTATGTCTTTAAGCTGACGCCACTCTATGGTCTGGTTTATGAGATGGTTTATCTCAGATATTTTAGCCATTAGGCCTATTTAGACCAAGAGTTGACATACGCTTGGGGGATAGATTCATCATCTGGAACCTTGGTGTTGCGCTGGTCCACAGTGCCATTACATTACTGCTATTTTTGTTCATCAATTTTATCCATCATTGTCTTTATTGTTGTCCTTATGTGACTATTTAATAAAATATACTACTTTTGCATATGTGTTTTGTTGTCTTTCGGATTCATTGAGTTAATTCTCACATATGGTTTTCTCACTGGCTGAGAATTTATTGTCGGTTCTACTACAACTCAGCAAAGGAAGCAGCAGCGGGTACAACATCATCATCATCACACCGTACGTCCATGTGTGTAATGCTGCCTGACTGAGACATATCACTGTTATCTACATCCTCTGGCAATAATGGTTGCGCATCACTCATTTCTTCCAACTGATGTGTAAATAACTCCTCTGACAGATCAAGTGAAGCAGCTGTGGTGCTAGTGTTGGTGGGGTGGTGGCGGCAGGAGGGCGAGTGGTAACTTGAGAGGTGCCCGAAGCTGAGCTGGAGGAGGATAGTGCGTCAAGGTTCCGAGTGGAAGCTGTAGAAGATTGGGTGTCCTGTGTTAGCCAGTCAACTATGTCCTCAGAACTTTTCAGAGTTCAGGGTATGTGGCCTCTGAACACTGGGCATTATTCTAGGGCCAAAGGGAATCACAGCACCACGACCATGAAGGCCCCTGTGGGGTGGCCTGCCTCTGCCTGTTTTTTTATTTTATTATTAGTTTAGTTGTACTATGCGTGCAAGCTACTGTGACACCAGATATGAGTGGCACTGTGCACTGGCAGAATTTGGCAGAGTAGACGCTGTAGGCCTGACACACACGCTTGCAGACAACTAACTGCTATTCAATCTATTACAGTCAAAATTGTTTTTGTTTTTTTATGTAATCTACTGTGACACCAGATATGAGTTGCGCTGGTGACACTATGCACTTGCAGGGCCTGAAACACACACACGTGCAGGCAACTGACTTCTATTATTTCACAGTCAAAATAGTTTTTTGTTTTTTTTATGTAATCTACTGTGACACAAGATATGAGTTGCAATGGTGTGACATTGTGCACTTGCAGGGCCTGAAACACACACGCGTGCAGGCAACTGACTGCTATTATTTCACAGTCAAAATATATATATATTTTTTTTATGTAATCTACAGTGACACAAAATATGAGTTGCACTGGTGTGACACTGTGCACTTGCAGGGCCTGAAACACACACACGTGCAGGCAACTGACTGCTATTATTTCACAGTCAAAATATATATTTTTTTAAATATAATCTACTGTGACACAAGATATGAGTTGCGCTGGTGACACTATGCACTTGCAGGGCCTGAAACACACACACGTGCAGGCAACTGACTGCTATTATTTCACAGTCAAAATATATATATTTTTTAAATGTAATCTACTGTGACACAAGATATGAGTTGCACTGGTGTGACACTGTGCACTTGCAGGGCCTGAAACACACACGCGTGCAGGCAACTGACTGCTATTATTTCACAGTCAAAATAGTTTTTTGTTTTTTTTTATGTAATCTACTGCGACACAAGATATGAGTTGCACTGGTGTGACACTGAAACACACATGCGTGCAGGCAACTGACTGCTATTATTTCACAGTCAAAATAGTTTTTTTTTAATGTAATTACTGTGACACAAGATATGAGTTGCACTGGTGCACTATGCACTTGCAGGGCATGAAACACACACGCGTGCAGGCAACTGACTGCTATTATATTACAATCCAAAAAGTTTTTTAATGCAAGCTACTGTGACACCAGATATGAGTGGTGGCACTGGGCAAGTGGGCACAGTATACGCTGTGAGCCTGACACACACGGTGGCAGGCAACTGCAATTAGATGCTGAGTGTGCAAGCAGTGTGCTGAGTGTGCAAGAGTGTGCTGAGTGTGCTGCAAAACAGTGGCCTCTAGTGGCTAGAATGCCAAATTACAGCTCCAATACAATTTAAACATAAACATTATACAGGCAGAGTTTATCCACAATCTCACATGCCACCCCACTCGAAGTTGTCGTATTCGGCAACTCTCCCCATACAAACTCTTCCTGGGCATAGCGCTGTGGAGGCATACCAGCATTGGGCCTTGCTGACCTTCTCAGATTGAATGTTTCAGAAGTACTGGGGACATCAAGCATATTTGAGAGGAGCTGTTGACTGTTCAGCATTGCACCTGGGTGGCCAACCTGTCACAGCCGGAACCTCTGTGGACACCTGGGCAGGGACAACCCACCATTCCTCCCCTTCATCATCTGAGGGACTTTCCTCCATACTCGGAGCGTAAGAAGGCACCCCCTCCACGCACACCGTCTGATAAAAATTGCAATGTCTCAACATGTTACGGTGTAAGTTCTGTGAGGGTCCCCCTGTCCCTACTGGCTCTACCTCATAGACCGGAATAACGGGGTCTACCCTTCTCTTCACCGTGTATGGAACTGCCTCCCACCGTCCATCCAACTTCCCAGATGGCCGTTTGGCTTTGACCATCACCCGATCACCTGGGACATACCCATCTTTCAGCCTGCTGTAATTTAGGGTGTACCACCTGTCCCAGGGGCTCCCCCACAACCTTGTGGACAGCTCTCAGCCGGCGGCGGTGCTCCTGCACCCATGCAGTGGTACTTCTGGTGGGGGGCTCCATCGGGTTAGGCATGTGGAGATCTTCAATCTCCCGTCTGGCTCGTCCAAACATGAGCATACTGTGTACTCTGTTGTTATAGGCCCACATCAACTCAGGTAGGTATGCGGGCCACTGGGCTTTTTGACTGTCTTCCAGATTCTGCTGCATCTGAAGCAAGGTGCGATTGAAGCATTCGCACGCCCAGTTTCCTTGTGGGTGATACGGAGTGGTGCGGGAGCGTTCAATCCCATACAGTTGCTACAGTTCATTCATTAGAGTACCCTGAAAGCATGCTCCTTGGTCAGAATGTATCCTCCGTGGACACCCGAACACCTGTATAAAGTGTTTACAGACAGCTTCGGCGGCCGACTCTGCGGTTTGGTCTCTGGTGGGCACAGCCACCGCATACTTGGTAAAGTGATCTGTCATGACTAGACAGTACGAGTGTCCCGAGGTAGAGTGCCCAATCTGTACATAATCGATCATCAGAAGTTCTAGGGGCGCTGAGGTGCGGATGGTCTGCACAGGAGTCCGCTGTTCAGTACTCTTATTTAACCAACAGGATCGACACTTAAGACATACCGCGGCCACCATGTCAGCCAGATCTGGACAGTATACCAGCCGTTGGAGCCACTTGAACGTTTTGTCGCTCCCAAAATTAGCTCCCTTTTTATGAGCTTCCCCTGGCGGCCGTCGGTCCCAACGACATGGGAATGACAATCTGTTGCCGGTACTGCAGCTCTGACTGTAAGTATATGATCTGGCACTGGAGGCCCTGGTTAATTGTCAGCTTGTCCCACTGCCTTAACTATTTCTGACCCTCTGGGGTCAGGCAGGCTCGTTCTTCTGCCCAAGGCCAGATCTTGCTCCGAACCCATTCTTTTACTTTCCACAAATCCCGGCAACTATCCTGGACTCTCTCCCAATCAGTCAACGTTTTCCCCAGCACTAGCGTCATTCCAGACGCCACCCCACTTGAGTGTGCCACATCCGGGAACAGAGGTAAGTTACCAAGGTCAGGAGTTTCAGTATCCTCTAACTCCTCATCAGCTCTCTGAGTCAACTGTTCTACTGGAACTCGAGAGAGTGCATCGGCGTTGCTGTTCTCCCTGCCGGACCGGAACTTGATGCGGTATTGGTACTTAGAGAGGCGGGCCAACCATCTTTGCTCAAGTGCACCGAGCTTGGCATTCTCCAGGTGTGCCAATGGACTGTTATCCGTCATCACGGTCACTTCTGCACCAGTCAGGTATTCTGCAAACCTTTCGGTCATGGCCAACACCAGTGCCAGTATTTCCAGTTTAAAGGAGCTATAGTTATTAGGGTTGCGTTCTGACTCTCTTAGGGACCGGCTCACATAGGCGATGACTCTCTCCCGTCCGTCCTGGACTTGGGACAATACGGCCCCCAGACCATGTATGCTTCCATCAGTATACAGCAGGAATAGGGGATCAAAACGCTTGTAAGCCAGGATCTGGGCATTGGTCAGCGCCTCTTTCACCGCTTCAAAGGCCTCTTGTTGCCAGGGCCCCCAGTCGATGAGGCGTTTCTTTGGGCCCCCAGCCATGCCTCTTAGCAACTCGTTTAATGGGCCCACCAGATGAGCGAATTTGGGTATAAACCTCCTGTAGTAGCCGGCAAGTCCCACGAACACCCGTACCTCCCGTAGCATACTCGGCCGGGCCCACTTCTGAATGGCCTCCACCTTGCTGGGGGCCGGTTTTACCCCTTCCTGGGTGACCACATGTCCAAAGTACTCTATCTGCTGTCGGAACAGCTGGCATTATTTTGGCTTGATCTTGAGCCCATGGTCTCGTAGCCGTCCCAAGACTTGTTGCAGCTTCTGGAGGTGATCTTCAAAGGAAGCCCCGAACACTACTATCTCATCCAGGTCTATCAATACTGATTTGAAGTTGGGGTCCCTCAGACAGTGTTCCATCAATTGCTGGAATGTCCCCTGAGCATTGGATAGACTGAAGGGCATCCGGTTGAACTCGTAGAGTCCCATAGGTAGAATGAAGGCCGTGTTGGCTTTGTCCTTCTTGGCCACCAGCACCTGCCAGTACCCACTAGCCAGGTCAAGAGTTGAGAAGAACTTTGCTTGGCTTAGGGCTGATAATGACTCCTCAATCCGCGGAAGGGGGTAGGCATCCCAGACGGTCTGAGCATTCAGCTTCCGATAATCCACGCAGAACCGGAGATTACCGGAGCAGCCCACGGACTTTGACTCTCCTGGATCACCCGGTTCTCCAACATCCACCATATCTTTCACATCCTGATGCATCTTAGGTGGGATCTGCCTGTAACGCTCCCTGGTCGGCGCAGCATCGCCGGTTGGGATTTCTTGTTCGATAGCAGTAGCACACCCAAAGTCCTCATCATGTCTTGAGAAGGCCTCCTTAAATTCCCAGAGGGTGTCTTCCAGCAGCTTTTGTTCCCCTGGGTCAAGGTTCTGCAGTCCACCCCCATACGGGCCATAATAACTCGACCGTTCCACTTAGCATAGGTCCAGGCTGATCTCCTATCCGGCTGCAGCATGAAGCCCCTTCATCGAGCGATACCCCCTTTGGACACATAAACTTTGGCCAGCAGGGTGTTTGCGGTAACGGTTAACTCGCAGTCCTCAACATTGCAGCAGCGTATAGGCACACATCCGTCCTTCACAATGGCGAGGGCCCGGGCTACCAGTGGGCGAATCTGCATTTCTTCTTGATAAGCGGGTTCAATTAGGACCTCCAGTCCATTCAATCGTCGTCCAGCCCCCACTGGCAGCATCAATATTCATTCTTGTCGAGGTGGGATCTTCAGCCGGGTCCTGAAACACTGCAAAAAAAAAAAAAACACTGCAGAGATAGAGGAAGTACCACCCTACCCACCAGCGATCCCTGGCCCTGAATGCCAGCATTTCAAAATTCCTGGCCTTTGAAATGCTGTCATTCCGTCTGGTGGAGATGGAGAATTTTAAAACCTTATGGCAGTGGCTGTCCCACAGTACGTGGTTCCCAGCCGCCACTACTTTTCTAGGCGAGCCATCCCTGCCCAACCAAGTGGCGGACACAATCAGGTGTGCACTGCGCAACGCCATCTGTGGTAAGGTCCACATAACCACCGATACGTGGACCAGTAAGCACAGGCAGGGACGTTATATCTCCCTAACTGCACACTGGGTAAATGCAGTGGTGGCTGGGCCCTGAGGCAGATAGCAGTTTGGCGCATGTCCTTCTGCCACCGAGGATTGCAGGACATTTCTCGTTTCCTCCTGTTGCCTTTTCTTCCTACTCCGCTTCCTCCTCTACCGCCTCCTCATCCAGTCAGCGTAACACCTGCACCACCAACTTTAGCACAGCCAGGGGGAAACGACAGCAGGCTGTTTTGAAACCCATCTGTTTAGGGGAAAAAAAACACACCGTGCAGGAGCTGTGGACGGGCATGGAAGAACAGACCAATGAGTGGTTGGTGCCACTGAGCCTCAAGCCTGGCCTGGTGGTGTGAGATAACGGGCGAAATCTTGTAGCAGCTCTAGGCCGAGCAAGTTTGACGTACATCACCTGCCTGGCGCATGTGCTGAATTTTGTGGTGCAAAGGTTCCTGAAAAATTACCCCGATATGTCAGAGCTGCTGCAGAAAGTGTGGGCCGTCTGTGCGCACTTTCGGCGTTCTCACCCTGCTGATGCTCGCCTGTCTGCGCAGGCAGCGTAACTTCGGCCTTCCCACTCACCGCCTCATATGTGACGTACCCACAAGGTGGAACTCCACCTTGCACATGCTGGAGAGACTGTGTGAACAGCAGCAGGCGACAGTGGAGTTTCAGCTGCAGCATGCACAGGTTGAGTCGCTCTGCGAAACAGCACCACTTCACCACCAATGAGTGGGCTTCTATGTGGGACATGTGGGACATGTGGGACATGTTGCACTGTTTCGAGCACTCAACCAACATGGCTAGTGCCGATGATGCCGTCCTCAGCGTTACTATCCCACTTCTATGTCTCCTTGAAAAAATGCTTTGGGTGGTGATGGAAGAGGATGTGGCACAGGAGGAAGAGAAGGAGGAAGAGGGATCATTTCCACGGTTATCAGCCCAGTCATTCACAAGTCGCTCGGAGGCAGGGTTCCTGCACCAACAGAGGCCAGGTGTACAACTGCCCAGCCAGGACACAGTTCTGGGGGATGAGGGGGAGGAGGAATGATGTTCACAACAGGGTGGCACCCAAAGCAGTTCATGGGCATCACTGGAGTGTGGCTGGGGAGATACAGAGGACACAGATGATACACCTCCCACAGAGGACAGCTTGTCGTTGCCTCTGTGCAGCCTGGCACACATGAGTGACTACATGCTGCAGTGCCTGCGCAATGACTGCCGAGTTGCCCACATTCTAACCAGTGCTGATTACTGGGTGGCAACCCTGCTGGATCCCCGCTACAAGGACACTGGAGCGTGATCGGAAGATGCGCGAGTAAAAGCGCATGCTGGTAGACGCACTGCTGATGGCATTCCCACATGACAGTGGGGGCTCAGTGGAAGCACAAGGCGAAGGCAGAGGAGGAGGAAGAAGTCGCCAACGCAGCTGGGGCACTGCTAGCACCTCAAAAGGGAGGGTTAGCATGGCCAAAATGTGCAACAGCTTTGTCAGCATGCCACAACAACCAGCACCACCAGATTATACAGAACATCTTAGCAGGAGAAAGCATTTCAGCAACATGGTGAAATAATGTGTGCACACGCCTTATTGTACTGACTGATGGGTCTGCCCCATTCAACTTCTGGGTCTCCAAATTGGACACATGGCCTGAGCTTGCCCTTTATGCCTTGGAGGTGCTGGCCTGCCCTGCGGCCAGTGTATTGTCCGAACGTGTGTTTAGCACGATAGGGGGGGTAATCACAGACAAGTGCAGCCGCCTGTCCACAGCCAACGTGGACAAGCTCACGTTCATTTAAATAAACCAGGCATGGATCCCACAGGACTTGTCCGTACCTTGTGCTGAATAGACAAGTATACCGGACGCACCAAGCCATTGTTATACTCCAGCGCACTTTCTCTTTGCGTTCTCTTTTTCATTTCCCAATGTTTTGGGGCCTTCCCAAATTTATAAATAAATAAAGGAAAAAAAACTAAACAAAAAAAACTAAACAATCTTGGCTATTTCCTCCTCCTCCTCTGCCTCTTCCACCTACACCGCCACGTCTAACACCTCCTCAACCTCCTACTCCAATTTGACCTCCGCCTCCTAGTTAAAGATTATTATTTTTGAAATTTTTATATTCTATGTTATTTTAAGTAATTTCCCTATCCACATTTGTTTGCAGGGCAATTGCCCTGCTCTTTTTGCTTCCTTTTGCAACCCTCTAGCCCTTACTATGACTATTTTACAGCCATTTTACTGCACCAAAGTTCGGGTCCCCATTGACTTGAATGGGGTTCGGGTTTGAGTTCAGGTCAAGTTTGGGTCCCGAACCCGAACTTTGACCCAAAGTTCGGCCGAACCCTGCAAACCCAATCATCCACGGGTCCGCTCATCCCTACATGCTACATATGTACAGGCCCTTTTCTAAAGATAGGAGAGGTTCCCAGACTTAAGACCCAAATCGAGAAGGATTTTTTTCCCCCTAAAGTGGGAAAAATTGGCTTCTACCTCACAGGTGTTTTTTTGCCTTCCTCTGGATCAACTTGCGGGATGACAGGCTGAACTGGATGGACAGATGTCTTTTTTTAGCCTTGTAAGCTATGTTACTATGTTACTATATTAAATTGAAGTAAAAAGCAGGAATAGCTCACTCCTAAGCAATTAGGACCAGGTGCTCTAGGCCAGAAAACTGTATCACCCGTACAGGAAGGAATAATAGAAGATAAGTGTGTAGGCTGGACTGGCACTCTGTATGTGTGGAGTAATACGGATAAAATACAATAAAATGATAAAAATACAATATAATGTAAAGTGATCACACAATTTAATTATAATAACTTTAAAATGCCAAAATAGATGGCTAAAAAGAAACGCTGCGCGGCATAATAAATACTGCAATAACAATCGAAAAAGTGATCTGGGTGTGATCACAATATGTCCTTGAAAGTGACGATATTCAGTGGTATTCTTGCATATAAGACAGAAAAAAAGTGCAGGTTCTAAGTCCTTTTTTCTTTCAGATATTGTATAAGCAGAAGTGTCACATTGAATCTATAATCATAATATGTCCGTATTTCAGTGGACTTTTACACGGAGCGGGTAGTCAGAAAAGGCTTTTCAGTCAATTATGGTCCCATTCAATTTGTAGATAAAGTGCTGTATGCTCTGAGGTAGCAAAAGGTCTTACCTTAACCCGGATGGTTTTCAAGGTAGATGTGGTTACCGTATAACTGGTTCAGCCCGGTCTTCTACTGTGTGTCTGTCCCAACGCTAGAGTAGCGTGGTCGCCGGCGTGCTCCTGGCTTGGTCCGCAACAAGATATCGTGAAGGCGGATAGCTGAATTGTTTGTATCCCAGGGCGCCGCGTCTCACGTGGTGTGTGACGTAGTCTTAGTCCGTGACTGTATCCGGGTATCGCGAGAACTCTGCTCGGCGATTTTTTAAATAGGAGATTTTTTCGGAGCGCTCCAATTTTTGAAAAGATAGTTTCAGACTTTATAGCATCTGTAGAAAGGCCTTTGAGTAGAATGGGAGCTATCAGCTGTTTACGCCAAACGCGTTTCGGGGACCTCTTCCCCTTCTTCAGTGGCAGCTGATCTCCCAAATTTAAGGTTGGCTTTATATAGATCCATCAGAGAAAACTAAAAAGCGGCCTGGATTCAAAATTTCGAATGGATATCCAATTGTCTATGAAAAGTTTTATATGCGCTTTTAATGCGTTAATTTCTCTGCTTATGCGTTTTTCTGTTATATTGTATCTGATGTTTAGTCTGATTTACCTCATGAGGAATAAATATTGCAGCTTATTTATTTAGTAAAAATATACACATAATAACTAAAACAATAAATATTATATAAAATGAATAAAACATGTTTAAATATATTTCTTTAGTACAAAAGAATAATAATATCTAGTAGAATACATAGTAGTATGATGTTGCGTGATGGTAAAAAATGTTACATGGTGATAGAATGTTGCATGATGATAAAAGGATGCATGTCTGCCTCCAAGGGGGAGACTTCAGTGCTGGTAAACAGCCAAACAGTGAGGCTCTCCGTCGGAAGACAGACATGCAGCCGATATCCTATAGAAAGCCGAAAATTTCTAAATCAGCGTTTAATCCCATCGGAATCAGGCTTCCAAAGTCGAATATCATCCGTGATTCGGCCCTGGACATTTTGTCTATATGTTTGCCTCCTCGCCAGTGTGTATCAATTTTTTGTAATGCCATGAAAAACATGCCTTTTGGGTCTTTGTTATGGATTTCTTTAAAATGTTTTGATAATGAATGTTTCATGTATCCATTTCTAATATTGCGTAAATGTTCGCTGATTCTTGTTTTCAGGCATCGTTTTGTCCTACCAATGTACTGTTTCCCACACGGACATTGGATTAGATAAACTACACTGGAGGTATCACAACTAAGAAAACTCTTAATAGTCACAGAGAAATTGTTTTGGGATGACTTAATTTCAGTAGTTCTTTTAGGAAATTTTGTTATTTTACATCCTTGGCATTTGCCACATCTATAAAATCCCTTAAGGTTCATCCAATTTCCAATGAACGAAGGTTTTTTGGGGTTGTGTTTTATTGAAGGTGCAATTTTCAGACCTAGATTTTGTGCTCGTGTGTAGGTAATCTGTGCTTTAATCGGTAATAATGGGCCGATTATTTTATCTTGAGTTAATAAGTGCCAGTATTTGTTAATAATTCGTTCGATCTTCTTATGTTGGGTGGAAAAAGGTAATATGATTCTGAAATCCGTTTGTTTGTAACTTTTTGTATTTTTAGTATTTATACGCTCCTCAGAGTTTTCGGAATCTTTTGTAAAGAAAGTTTCTCTGGATATTTTATTTACCTTCTGGGATGCTGTTTCCAAAATATGTATAGGATATTTTTTCTCAAAAAATTTATTTTTTTGTATTTCGGCTTCTTTTTGGTATTGTAATTCTTCGGTGCAATTTCTTTTTAGGCGACGGAATTGTCCAAAAGGAACATTTATCAACCATTGGGGCAAATGACAACTCGAGTATAATATATAGCCATTTTTCGCAGTTGTTTTCTGGAAAGTACGACATATATATTTACTTTCTTTTTTGGTTATATTTAGATCTAGGAATTCAGTTTCTAATTGGTTTATATTTGCTGTGAAGTTCAAATTATAAATATTGTTATTTAATCCTGAGATAAAGGAGTGTAAACTGTTTTCATTACCCCTCCAGATCAAGATGACGTCATCAATATATCTACGCCAGAGCACCAGGCTGCCCCCTATATTGGGATCAATAAATAAATCCTCCCAATATGCCAAAAATAAATTTGCATAACTGGGGGCAAACCTGGTGCCCATGGCGGTCCCCGTGATCTGCAGGTAATAGTTATTTTCAAAAAAGAAATAATTGTGTTCTAGTATGTGTCTTACTCCTTCTGTAATAAAAACTAATTGTTCCTGTTTAAAATTTTCTTTTTCTAAATGAACTTTAAGAGCATGAATGCCTTGATCGTGATTAATCACTGTATATAGTGATTTTATATCTAAAGTAGCTAAAATCCAATCATCTTCGACTTTTAATTTCTCCAGTATTTCAATGACTTCTGTCGTGTCCTTCAGATATGATTTTGTTTTTTTAACTAAGGGTTGTAGCCATGAATCTATGTATTTTGAAAGGTTTGCAGTTAAAGATCCGACACCAGATATTATGGGACGACCTGGTGGACAAGTAGCGTTCTTGTGGACTTTTGGTAAACAATATAATATCGGAAGTCTACCCGGTGTTCCCATAATAAAATTAAATTCTGTTTTATTCAGGATTTCCAAATGTAATCCTTTTGTGCTATATTCTAACAGTTTTTCTTTGAATGAGGCGGTTGGGTCTCCCCTAAGTATCTTGTAAGTGTCTACATCTGATAGTTGTCTTAGACATTCACTATTGTAGTCTTGAGTGTTTAAAATCACTATAGCGCCCCCCTTGTCTGCGGGGCGTATGGTGATTTCTTTTTTATCTTGAAGTTCCCTTATTGATAAAGCTTCTTTCTTTGATAAATTGTTATTATATATTTGTTTTTCTCTTAGCTTCCTTAAATCCATCTCAACACATTTTTGAAATCCTGCCATTTCTGGACCTATTTCGTTCCTAGGGAATTTTTTTGATTTATTTTTGAGATTAGTATGTGGAAATTTTTCAATTGTGTCTATTTGTGAAACCAAAGGATTTTTTAAAAAATATTTTTTTAGGCAAATGTTTTTTATAAATTTTTGTATGCCAATATAGGTGTCGAATTTGTTCAATTTCGCAGATGGGGCAAATTTAAGCCCTTTGTTTAAAAGTGAAATTTGTGTTTGTGTAAGGTCTACATCACTTAAATTAATGATATTATCATTATTATCTAATAATCCCTTCTGTAATTCTTGTGTTTTCTATCACCATGTAACATTTTTTACCATCACGCAACATCATACTACTATGTATTCTACTAGATATTATATTATTCTTTTGTACTAAAGAAATATATTTAAACATGTTTTATTCATTTTATATAATATTTATTGTTTTAGTTATTATGTGTATATTTTTACTAAATTAAATAAGCTGCAATATTTATTTCTCATGAGGTAAATCAGACTAAACATCAGATACAATATAACAGAAAAACGCATAAGCAGAGAAATTAACGCATTAAAAGCGCATATAAAACTTTTCATAGACAATTGGATATCCATTCGAAATTTTGAATCCAGGCCGCTTTTTAGTTTTCTCTGATGGATCTATATAAAGCCAACCTTAAATTTGGGAGATCAGCTGCCACTGAAGAAGGGGAAGAGGTCCCCGAAACGCGTTTGGCGTAAACAGCTGATAGCTCCCATTCTACTCAAAGGCCTTTCTACAGATGCTATAAAGTCTGAAACTATCTTTTCAAAAATTGGAGCGCTCCGAAAAAATCTCCTATTTAAAAAATCGCCGAGCAGAGTTCTCGCGATACCCGGATACAGTCACGGACTAAGACTACGTCACACACCACGTGAGACGCGGCGCCCTGGGATACAAACAATTCAGCTATCCGCCTTCACGATATCTTGTTGCGGACCAAGCCAGGAGCACGCCGGCGACCACGCTACTCTAGCGTTGGGACAGACACACAGTAGAAGACCGGGCTGAACCAGTTATACGGTAACCACATCTACCTTGAAAACCATCCGGGTTAAGGTAAGACCTTTTGCTACCTCAGAGCATACAGCACTTTATCTACAAATTGAATGGGACCATAATTGACTGAAAAGCCTTTTCTGACTACCCGCTCCGTGTAAAAGTCCACTGAAATACGGACATATTATGATTATAGATTCAATGTGACACTTCTGCTTATACAATATCTGAAAGAAAAAAGGACTTAGAACCTGCACTTTTTTTCTGTCTTATATGCAAGAATACCACTGAATATCGTCACTTTCAAGGACATATTGTGATCACACCCAGATCACTTTTTCGATTGTTATTGCAGTATTTATTATGCCGCGCAGCGTTTCTTTTTAGCCATCTATTTTGGCATTTTAAAGTTATTATAATTAAATTGTGTGATCACTTTACATTATATTGTATTTTTATCATTTTATTGTATTTTATCCGTATTACTCCACACATACAGAGTGCCAGTCCAGCCTACACACTTATCTTCTATGTTACTATATTACCTACTGTATCTGACAGTGATGTCTTAAGTAAAGAAGTGAAGAAGAAATTACAGTGTCCGGTGATGTATTTATAGTACCCCAGAGGGTAGCAGAGAATTTCAGGTACTCTGATACTATGCCTTAATAATATTGCTATGCAACTGTTATTACATATAATGTGCCTGGTTGTCCAGCAGGTGGCAAAGTATCTGGCAGAGAGTACCTTTAGATAGAATGGAACTTACCATTCCGTAATCCCCCTTTTGGACAGAAGTGGGCTAGTCCCTTCCTACCAAGGGAGGGGTTGGAGGAAGATATATTGAGTCAAGAGTGGAGAAGTTAAGAAGTGGGGTTGAGAGTTGGAGCAAGAGAGTGAACTAGCACAGTGGGGTGAGAGAGCAATTCCCCTCACTGCTGCAGAAGTTTTGGGAAAGTAGCTCACGGAGCAGCACACTCCTGATATATAAAAGGACTTAGTATCTCTGAGAGGCAAAACGGAGCCAACGACACCATACTCAGCAAAACGGGTCACAGGACACCTCACTCTCATAAGAAACAGTAACTGAAGCTGACAGGAACCAGACTGAAGCCAGAGATAAGCACAGCAGCAGAGAGAGAAAGCAAAGTATTCCAGTTTACCTGCCAGTTTATCCTTAGCCTGCTGGAGCCAAGAGAAAGATCAAGTTTGCTCAAGTACAAACTGTTAAACTTCACCAAGTCTGGACTCTACTTACTCCACCAACTACAACTCCTTTGTTGCTATGGAGCCTAACTCCGGGGAGCGACAGTATCCAGGTAGGAGCACCGTGACACAAACTATCAGGGCCACAATTTACCCTTGGCATTCCTAAACACTGGGACTTGATCAGTCCTGGGCGGAGGCCCTCCACATATTTAAAAGAGTATTACAGCACATTTTGAGCTTCATGTGTCTAGATGCTTTATCCCCTTAAGGACTGGGCCAATTTTAGTTTTTGTGTTTTGGCGTTTTCCTCTCTTCCAAGACTTTTTACATTTCCATTCATACATTTTTATGCTGTGAGGGCTTGTGTTACGCGAGATAAGGTATATTTTTTAATGGCACTGTTTAAGTTACTTACATGTATTAAAAAACAAGAAAAAGTATTTTCTGAATGAAAGAAAAAAAATCCAAATTTTTTTTTTTTCTGGCTTTTGCTGTATGCTAAAATGACATGACACGCATATTCTGTGGGTCAGTACGATTATGGTGATACCAAATTTATGATCATGCAGGGAGCGCACGGTGATATCTCAGTCTTAAAATATATAAACTAAACCACGCAGCTCTGGTACCAGCAGTGAATATTAGGCCCCTCAAGGCACACAGCAAGTTTTTTTTATACAATCGATCACTGGATTACACGGAACCTGGGCTCCAATATAATTTAAAGTTCTTATCTTCCTAAGTGGTAGAGAGAACAGCTTGACATAGTGAAGTACCTCAAGTCCTTAATTCATCCAATTTTTTTTATTATACTTACAAGATTCCAAGTAAAATAGTCATATAAAATATAGTTAGTCCTTTCATTTGCCCGACCTGGGTTTCGCCTCTGCTTTGTCAGGGGCATCTACATATCCTTCTAGATGACTTCCGTTTGTAGTGATATGGGCGTTACCCCTAAAGGTCTGTTTACAAATACATTGAATAAAATACATGGAGTTCAATAAATAAAATATCTCAAATATCATGTGATATTACACAAAAGTAAACAAATCCTTATGCTTCATACACGTAATCTCATTCTATAAAAGTAATACATAAAATCCATAATTACCTGTTAGATACTGTTCCCTTGCCTACCGATCACTTCATATACAGTGGATATAAAAAGTCACTGAGGAAAAAGGGGGTCATTTATGAACAGATAAACGCCACTTTTTGGGATATATCTGTCACAGATTGCGGCACAAATAACCTGCGCAACCTGTGACTTTGTCGGCCGCTCACGTCAGGTCTAAAAAAGGAGGTGCGGTGTGTGCGGGAAAAATGGTGGGCTGACAGACCCATCTCAGACAGATGAACCTCCAGCGCAGGAGGGATGAAGATCGGTGTCTAAATCGCCGGTCTTCATAAATGTCCCCAAAAATGCTTAAGAAGAGAAGGATTGAAAACAGAAGCTTAGATGAACCAGTAGTCTTGTAACACTTGAGCTTCTCGCCAGCAAGTGAACATTGAATGGACAGGGATAAATAATTGTGAATGAACTTTGAGTCTGATAGAACTGTTAAAACGGTTACCTCATATGCAAAATCATAAATAAGCTAGTACATGACAACCTTTTTCTAACACAGCTAGAACAAGTCCTGTAACTCACCTCTTCCCGTTCATTGCTCCAATTAAATTTTGCTAGATTTATTTCAAACTGGTAGCTTAGGGGCCATGTCCTTTCTCACCAGCGTGTCCTGTCTGCTGCAGCTAGTGACTAGGATGGAACTGAGCATTAGCCTCCATCTCAGTGAGCAGGGCAGAGAAATTTGAAAAATAACAAACAGCAGGTGGCGCTATACAGATAGATTTTGTTGAATCACTCAGTAGCTATAATACATTTTTAATTACATGCAATTACAAAAGTATTCAGATCCAGGTGCTTGTTTGAAAAATGTAGAATATTATTCATGGGACAACCCCTTTAACTCCTCTATAGTCTGGTTCCCTGATATCCAGGGAAGAATCAATCAGAAGGCACGATTCACTTTTCAATGACCGTATGGTAGAGGTACACAGCTGGCTTCAGGACATAGGATCCCCAAACTGGTCTAAAGTTTGACCCTCTGGGCAATGATACCAAATACAATGATAATAGGTTAGATGTATGAGCAATATAGGCAATGACAACATTCAGTACTACAAAGTACTGTGGACACGTGACAGGAATGGACACGTAAATGGAATATTTGCATGTCTTCTGTGTTTTGTACCCACTCCTGCTTTTGGCTACCAAATCATAAGCCAATTCTGATAGGACCATACATGCCTTACAGCTGCTACACAGACAGGATACATTGTGAGTCTCATTTTTCCTTCCTTCTGACAGATCAGAAGAAAGGTAATAAAATGATGTCAGCCAGAACGAAAGCCAAAATAGTGGACCAGTCATGAAGTCGGGGAGGGTGGGAACAGCATGAGAAGTCCACAGAGTGGACCTATGACATAGTGGTGAGATGGCAGCAGTATGAGGAGGCCACCGAGTGGCACAATGACACATTATGGAGTTGGCAGCATCAGGAGAAGGGCACCGAGTGGCACAATGACAGAGTCTGCAGTTGGCAGCATCAGGAGAAGGCCACCGAGTGGTACAAAGACAGAGTCTGGAGATGACAGCAGTATGAGGACGCCACCGAGTGGCACAATGACAGATTCTGGAGTTGGCAGCATCAGGAGAAGGCCACCAAGTAGCACAATGACAGAGTCTGGAGTTGGCAGCAGTATGAGGAGGCCACCGAGTGGCACAATGACAGAGTCTGGAGGTGGCGGTAGCAGCAGCATCAAGTGAAGGCCACCAAGTGGCAAAATGACAGAGTCTAGAGTTGGCAGCAGTATGTAGAGGCCACTGAGTGGCACAAAGACAGAGTCTGGAGGTGGCAGCAGTATGAGGAGCCAACCAAGTGGCACAAAGACAGAGTCTAGAGGTGGTAACAGTATGAGGAGGCCACCAAGTGGCACAATGACAGAGTCTTAAGGTGTTAGCATCAGGAGAAGGCCATCGAGTGGCACAATGACAGAGTCTTGAGTTGGCAGCAGTATGAGGAGGCCACCGAGTGGCACAATGACAGAATCTGGAGTTAGCAGCAGTATGAGGAGGCCACCGAGTGGCACAAAGACAGAGTCTAGATTTGGCAGCAGTATAAGGAGTATACTTCAATATGAAAAAGGAGTCAATAAAGTTCCTTAATAATTAACCAATTTTTATTGATACATCATTCTAAAAAATACAAAATAAAGAGTATGCAAGTAGGGAATACAAAAAATACACATATGCCACCATATTGCACTTAACACATGTGTAAAGGCCTGCATTTGTGGGAGGGGCACCGCTGCCTTTATGTTCGGCCGGCGCCCCTCCCACCTTGCATGTCGTTCTGCGTTTTGCCCGGTACCTGGTGGAGAGCGGCATGTCCTGAGAGCGGCATGTCCTGCGAGCGGTGTGTCCTGAGAGCGGCGTGTCCTGAGAGCGAAAAGTGGCGTGTCCTGGGAGCGGTGTGTGCGGAGTATCTGTGCCTCGTGGTCTGCAGCGTCCCCTGCTGGTAAGTAGCTGCTACGTCCTGCAGCCAGCGCATTGAAGTCCGGCCGGCGGTGGTTCGGCCCCCTAGGTGAGGGGGGCACCCCGCACCGGAGCGGTCTGCCAGGGAGCAATGCTAGCTCCCCACGCGGCACGACATGTCAAGGTGCAGTAATTATTAATTGTATAACCGTGTTAAGGGAGTCTAGGGGGTTAATGCGGAGGAGTGTAGGGTAGGAAGTTGGGGGGGGGTTGGGAAGAAGTGCTTTGCGGTCTCTGGCTGAGGTTTATTTTTCACTTGTGGGTTCCGTTAGCGCCTTATCACCTGGGGTTTCCCCGTTAGGGAGGCAGGCCATAGTCGCAGGTGTCGTTTTTTACTTTTCTCAGGCAGTAGGCGGGGTTAGTGGGTACGACTCGCTGGCCGTAATTTGGGTGGTTACGGTCACAGGTCAGGTTCTTGTTATGAAGGAACTTTTTGGATTGGTGTAAAAAAAAAAAAAAAAGAGGAAGGCGAGGTATACAGTTAATTGTTTAAGTTACGTTCTCTCCTTCAATTCTACTTGCTAGTCGTTTGCTCACCCTCCTCTTACCGTTGTTTATGGTTTCATCCCGCCGTGGTGTGTGACCCAGTGTTGACGGCATGTTTGTTTGCTTCTAGGTTCCAGCGTTTCTCTCAAGTTACTTCCAGTATCTTGGTTAACCTGCCAGGTAGTAGGGGTACAGGTCGGGGGGGAGGAGAGAGGTTGTAAGTGTAGTTCATGTCTCATTCGCTATCCATTGTTTTGTGTTGTGTTGTCTCTACAGCTGTTATGTTGCATGCTTCGGATATCGTTGAGGCTTCCGCGGATGAGGATGTTGTGCGAATGTCTGAAGGGGGCAGTATTCCATCCCTTCATGCATGGACTATCCCTAGGCTTATTTCGGAACTAACTAAGAGGGGTATTCCTTTCCCGGCTTCCGCCAGGAAGGCTGAGTTGTGCCGGCTGTTGAAAGGTTCAGTGGCTCCGTGTCAAGACGACGTCTCCATGGCCACGATGCAAACGTCACTCACCCAGTTACACGTCATGTTAAATAGCCTAACGTCGGCTGTTACTAGTATTTAAGCAAGGTTGGAGACGGTCGAGTCTCGCGCGTTGGTCGTCCCTGTCTCTCCTCCAGACTTACCCGTTGCCTCTACATCCGCGGTAGGTGGCTGTCGTCCAACGCAGGCCGCTCCCAATGTCTTTCCTGCACATTTTGTCCCGGCTAATATCAGGAAAGCTATACTAGAGGGTAGGGATGTTAACCTTGCCTCTTTGCTGGTTGCCATCAGGGACCTGTCCGATAATAAGGTCATTGCCTGCGGTGAGGTCTCTGTGGTGCTGAGAGGCCGCGACCACAGGCTCAATCGCAAGTTGACGATCCCCGAATTTGTCATGGCGTTTAGTCTGTTCAGAGATGTGATATGTTCTGTTAGGCCTGATAGGAGGGAGGAGCTTGATTTGTACCTTTTTCGAGTCACAGAGTTAGGGTATAAGTGGGGCGGGTGTTTGTTTTATGATTATCATTGTTCCTTTTCCGCCAAGGCAGCAGCGACTTTAGCGCAGTTTCAGTTCGTCACAGATTGGTCCAATTTGGACACTGAGTTATTTTGCAGACATTTTGCTGGGTTGAAAGCTCCTTCCTGTTCATTATGTCAGTCAATTTTCTACTCAGCGGAGTGGTGTCACAAGTCAGCCACCAGTGCGCCGTCTAACCCTTCTGGTTCGTCGGCCGGACCCCTAGATGTTTTCAGGTCTTCCAGCTCAGTTGACAAGTTGGGTCGGCCTATTGTTCAGTTGGGTAGGGCCCAGATTTGTAGCAATTTAAATTACTCTTCGTGTAATTTCAGTCAATGCCGCTTGCTACACATTTGTTCTAATTGTTTCAGGGCCCATCCCAAAGTCGCATGCACATTAAAGTCAATCAAAGCTTACATGAGTGTCGTGGATACTGGTTGCTTACAGGGGTTCTTGGTGGGTCATCCTAATCCAGGTTTTGTGGAGTTTTTAATTTCAGGATTTTCTAAAGGTTTTCATACCGGGTTGGTCACTATTCCAGAGTTTACCCATGAATGTAAGAATCTTCAGTCAACCGGCAAGAATCCTAGCGCCATAGACAAGCTGATAAACGCTGAGTTAGATAAGGGTTTTTTGATCGGTCCTTTTAAGGTGCCTCCTTTCCAGCGGTGGAGAGTTAGTCCTGTAGGGGTGGTCACGGGAGAGTTTAGTAAGAAGGAGAGACTGATCATAGACCTGTCCGCCCCACATGGTTCCCATGTCCCTAGCCTCAATTCCCTTATTCCATCAGAGGAAGTGGGCATGAGGTATTCTTCCATTGACCAGGCCATCGCCATCATCATTCAGTTAGGCCCAGGAGCAGCTCTCTCCAAAGCCAATATCTCTGATGCCTTTAAGTTACTCCCTATTGCGCCTGCTCTCTGGCAGTGGCACGGCATTAAGTGGAGAGACCAATACTATTTTTCCACAAAACTTACTTTTGGTTCTAAGAGCAGCCCATGGCTGTTCAATCAGTTGGCTCAGGCCCTCCATTGGGTATAAGAGAATAAAATCCACTGTGAACATGTCATCCATTACTTGGATGACTTCCTGCTGATCGAGAGGCTAGGGCCGGCCCCCCAGGGTCTGGGGAAACTTTTGGGTTGCTTTTCTCAGATGGGCGTCCGTGTATCCCCCAAGAAAGTTGAGGGACCATCTACAACCATTACTTTCCTAGGCATAGTGTTAGACTCGGAGAACATGTTAGCCAGGTTGTCATCAGATAAGCTAGTTAGGATCAGAGAAGTTGCTTACAGGTTCTCAGTTACCACCGTGGTCACTAAGGCGGATTTACAGTCGTTACCGGGCATGTTAAATTTAGCGATGAGGATTATTCCACAAGGCAGGTCATTCATTTCCCGTTTGTTGGCCCTTTTCTCTTCTGCCCCTAACCAAGACAGCCCGGTGCGCCTGGATAGTCATGCCTTATCTGACCTACACATGTGGGACCACGTCCTCAGCCAGTGGAACAGGGTGTCCTTGTTTATTCCCGAATTGTCTAGCTTGTCTCTAGTAATTTTCTCAGACGCAGCTGCTGGCACAGGTTTTGCTGCTATTTTTGGCACCCACTGGGTCGCAGGTGAGTGGCCAGTTGAGGTTAGACAGATCCCGTGTTTCCTGCAGACCTCAGCACTCTTCGAGCTGTACCCCATAGTGGCGGCCGCCTTTATCTGGGGCAGCCGCTGGACAAATCTCACTGTGTTATTTGTAACAGACAACGCCGCAGTGGTAGATATTATAACCAGTGGTTTGTCTAAGTCTTCACATGTCATGTGTCTCACGAGGCGTCTAGTTCAACTCTCGTTGCAACATCATTTTTATATTACTAGTATGCATATACCAGGTTCTCAAAATGTGGCAGCTGATGCCTTGTCGAGGGCTAATTTTCCCCTTTTTTCACAGGTCATGCCAGAGGCAGATGTTATGGGCGCTGCTGTCCCACCCCACGACTTGCTAATTCTGGTTTGACTGGTCATCTGGCCACAGCCCATACCTTATTAGCCAAGTCACTTTCTCCGAACACGGCTAGGGCTTACCGCACCAGGTGGGCCACGTATTGCAAGTTCCTGGAGAAATGCCCCCAAGGAGAGACCAGTTTCATTGAGTACATTCTTGCTTTTATAGGTTACTGCCACTCGGAACTTAAGCGTCACACAACACAGTGAAATCCTACCTGTCAGGGGTGCAGCATTTCCTTTCTGTTAGCCATCTAGAACGGGGTTCGTTGTTTTCTGTTCACGCAGTCAAAGCGACGCTGAGGAGGTTAAGTAGATGTGGCCCAGGAGACCAGATACGCAGACAAGCCGTTACTGGTAGGCTATTCCGTAACCTGTCTGACGTTCTGGATAAGAATCCTTTCGGGGTTTTGTCCAGCTTGGTGCTTAAAGCAGCTATTTATTTAGCCTTTTACGATTTCTTGAGGTCCTGGTGAGTTTACTTGTCCCCCCAATAGCAGTAAGTTTGTCACAGTTAGCCAACTGGTTCCGCATCTTGAGGGTTTCACGTTATTACTGAGGACATCCAAGACCTCTCAGACGGGTCCCCCGGTCCCAGTGTCCTACTTCCCACAGTCCCACCGGTGGTGCCCCGTCAGGGTCCTTCAGCAGTTGCAGGCAGCCTTGGTGGGCCACAGGCCAGATAGTCCACTGTTGCCTTTTGGGGTGTCGCCACTTAGCACTCATCAGTTTGTGTCCCACATACGCTCCTTAGTTGGAAGTCTGGGACCCCGCCTCGATTTCAGGTCATTCATTTCATATAGGAGCAGCGTCCGCGTCCTCCAAAAATCAGGTGCCAGCGCACGTTATCAAGAAGTTGGGCCGCTGGCGCTCCTCCTGCTTTAGTCGCTACATCCCTTATCCCAAAGCTGAGATGTCATTGGCTTTCCAAAGTTTGGTCTTGTAATTATGTTGTAATAAATTACTCTTGCTACTCTGTATGCTTTTTGCCCTCTTTCTGGTGTCCCTGCTACATCGCAGTTGCAGCACAACTATAACCGCTTAGGTGTTTGGTAGGTTCAGGTGGGGTAGGGTGCATTCTCTCGGTAGCCACGACCACAAGTGTAAAGGCCGATTCATTGGCCTGCATTTGTGGGAGGGGCACCACTGCCTTTATGTTCGGCCGGCACCCCTCCCACCTTGCACGTCGTTCTGCGTTTTTCCCTCCCACCCGCCTTTTTATCTTGTCACTCATGGAGGGGATGCCCTCTTTCTCGTATCCCTGCTACGTCGCGGTTGCGGCACAACTCTAACCGCTAAGGTGTTAGGTAGGTTCAGGTGAGGTAGCGTGCATTCTCTCAGTAGCCATGACCACAAATATAAAATTGTTATGCAGAACCCCAATCCTACAGTGTAGTGCCAGTATATTTGTTTTAAAATATATAACCCAGGAGCATCCATAAAATCAGAGCATGGTACCTCTACAAACTTTGGTACAGGATTGGTTAATTTCCTAATAATCCTTCCCCCAAATCAAATAGTGCCTCTCAATATTAAAATCAGTAATGTCAAAACTGACCACACCAAAAAAATAATTTTACGCAATAAAGAGGAAGTAATATGACTGACCAATACTATGTTGGAGTAGCTGAATAATCCGGTAATTCTATTAAAGTACCTTTGTGCAAGTGGCAGCAGTATGAGGAGGCCACCGAGTGGCACAATGACAAAGTCTGGAGGTGGAAGCAATATTAGGAGGCCTCCGAGTGGCACAATGACAGAGCCAAGAGGTGGCAGCAGTATAAGGAGGCCGCCAAGTGGCACAATGACAGAGTCTGGAGTTGGCAGCAGTATGAGGAGGCCACCGAGTGGCACAATGACAGAGTCTAGAGTTGGCAGCATTAGGAGAAGAGTGGCACAATGACAGAGTCTGGAGTTGGCAGCAGTATGAGGAGGCCACCGAGTGGCACAAAGACAGAGTCTGGAGTTGGCAGCCGTATGAGAACGCCACCGAGTGGCACAATGACAGAGTCTGCAGGTGGTGGGAGCAGCAGCAGTATCAGGGGAAGGCCACCAAGTGGCACAATGACAGAGTCTGGAGTTGGCAGCACCAGGAGAATGCCACCGAGTGGCACAATGACAGAGTCTGGAGTTGGCAGCAGTATGAGGAGGCCACCGAGTGGCACAATGACAGAGTCTGGAGTTGGCAGCAGTATGAGGAGGCCACCGAGTGGCACAATGACAGAGTCTGGAGGTGGCAGCAGTATGAGGAGGCCACCGAGTGGCACAATGACAAAGTCTGGAGTTGGCAGCATCAGGAGAAGGACACAGAGTGGCACAATGACAGAGTATGGAGGTGGCAGCAGTATGAGGAGACCACTGAGTGGCACAATGACAGAGTCTGGAGTTGGTAGCATCAGTAGATGGCCACCAAGTGGCACAATGACAGAGTCTGGAGGTGGCAGCAGTATGAGGACGCCACCGAGTGGCACAATGACACAGTCTGGAGTTGGCAGCATCAGGAGAAGGACACAGAGTGGCACAATGAAAGAGACTGGAGGTGGCAGCAGTATGAGGAGGCCACTGAATGGCACAATTACAGAGACTGGAGGTGGCGGCAGCAGCAGGAAAAGTTGACTGAGTGGCACAATGACAAAGTCTGGAGGTGGCGGCAGCAGCAGCATTAGGACAGTACCACAGAGTGGCAAGGTAACATAGTGTGGATATGGAATCAGCATCAGGATACCACAGAGTGGCAATGTGACATAGTGTGTATATGGCAACAGTAGCATCAGGATACCACAGAGTGGAAAGGTGACATAGTATGGAGATGGCAGCAGCAGTAGAACCAGGATACCACAGAGTGTGAAGGTGACATAGTGTGGAGATGGCAGCAGCAGCATCAGGAGACCACAAAGTGACCCAGTGACAGAGTGGGGTGGTGGGTGGCAATACCAGTACCCGCTGATGAAGGTGGGTGAAAGAAGGAGCACATCAGATGTGTGGCATCAGGCAGGTGGCAGCATCAGAGTAGTAGCTGATGCAGTAAACCAGAAGAAACCGATCTCTTTTTTCAAGGTTTGGGTGAGGCGGCATGGATGATCTAATCAGATGCATCAGGCATTGGTGGGTGGAAATCCTGGCTGTTCCACGCATGATTCATCTTGACAAAGGTCAGTCTCTCCACATCTTGGGTGGATAGGTGAGTTCTTCTTGGGATAAATATGGCCCCCGCTGCACTAAACACCCGCTCTGATGCAACACTACTGGCCGGGCAGGACAGCTTTTCAATGTGGGTTGTCAGGGTGCTGTCCAAGTATGCCACCAACTGCTGGTTCAGGTGCTCCTCCAGTTCTACTTGCTGCTGCTTGTCAGTAGTTTCTTCACTATGTGGGTGAAGAAAGCTACTCATCAGCTACTGTAGATTCAGGCTTCTGCTGATGGAGCTGGTAATGCTCCTGCCACCCCACCCCTCTCCAGCAGCCATGGCAGTGGAAGGTGAGTGCAGAGGGCCCCCCCGGTCAGACCTGCGAGAGGATGGACGATGGCACAGATAGGCTGAGGCCAACTGACTACATAGGATGTCACCGTAGTAGATCAGTTTGTCCTCCCTCTCAGTAGGTGTAAAAAAGGCCCCCATTCTGGACCGGTAGCGAGGATCCAACAAGGTGGAGAGCCAGAAGTCATCCCTCTGCCAAATTGTGACAATTCGGCTGTCACTACGCAAGCAAGTGAGCATGCATTATGCCATTTGTTTAAGTGACTCAGAGGGACTCCATGCCTCCACTGCATACTGCTACACTGTGTCTGGGTCCTCTGTTTTGTCTTCCTCATCGCCCTTTAGCTCCTCTGGCTGCTCCTGCTCCTCCTCTCCTGTCACCGGAGTAGAAAAAACACCCATTTCGCTACACATTGCCTGTGCTCCAATGTCCTCCTCCCCCTCCTCCTCCTCCTCTTCCAGTTCATCCCCCACAGGGCTCATGTGGCCATGGGATCTAGGCGCCATGTCTCCAGTCCCCTTACCAGCCATTGGAATGACGTCGTTCATCCATAGTCCTGGCGACTGACGATTAACGTACTCCTATCCACTTGCATCTTTAAGAAATCGTTGGCTGGCCTTTCTCTGTTCGTATAGTCGGTCCAACATATAGAGGGTGGAATTCCAACAGGTGGAAACGTTGCATATCAGCTTATGTTGGGGGATGCTGTTCTGCCGCTGCAGCTCAAGGAGGGTGTGCTTTGCGGTGTACGAGTGGCTGAAGTGCATGCAGTTTCCTGCCCATTTTTAGGATGTCTTGCAGATTGGTGGAAGACTTCAGGAACCGCATGGCTCAGTCCTCCTTGATGCAGCGCCGACACAATGTTCTTCCCGTTGTCGGTCACCATGGTTCCGATTTTGAGTTGTCGGGGAGAAAGCCAGTATTTGATTTCTTGATGAAGGACACGGAGCAGTTCCTCTTCTGTGTGACTCCATTTGCCCAGAGAAATGAGGTGCAGAACAGTGTGACACCACCGTGCGCTGCACATGTGGTATGCTGGAAGGGCACTGTGACTTGTCCCTGCAGTGGGGGCTGAGGACATGGTGGAGGATGAGGAAGCAGAGGCGGACATCGTCGCAGAACCAACGGCGTGACAATGTGGAGGCGGAAGCAGATTGACTTGGCCAAGTTGAAGGTGTGGCTGTGCAGGAACCACATTCACCCAGTGGGCCGTAAAGGACATGTGAAGTGGCCAGGTATGGGTTGTTTAATGTTCTGTATTTGTCGTGACGCCAATTGCAGCGTGCGCAGGGTACAATCACAGGGCCCTTCCAAGGTGTTATAACGCATGTCCCAGAGTGGGAATGCCAGAGTGGTGTGATTGCCTATAATGTCTCTGTATGGTGATGATAATGGTGTCAACGGCGTTTCCTACCTGGGTACGGCTGGACTCCTGGCTCCTGGCTTACTTGCAATAAATTGAGTGTAGTGATAGTAAGAGTAATAGAGGGATTTTGCAGCCGAAATTGAGATCCAGACCTTTTGTAAAGTTCAAACTCGTCTTTACTGAGGGTAACTTTCATCCAAGCAGAATACAGCTTTAGTCTTAGGTCCCAGCAGGCTTTCAGCAATGGTTGCAGGAATTTATCTTCTGCTCTATCAACCTGTAGCTTGCAGGAAATGACGTCTGCTTTGTAGCTCTAAATATGTGGCAGGAATTTTGCTTCTGCACTACTTTATATCTTCTGCTTTGTAGGGACTGACTAGCTGAGGAGGAATATGACTTCTCCTGGGTCTCTGGACTCTACTCACAGTTGTATTCTCAGGGAATGCTTTCTTCCTGGAACTGGAGGTTGTCTGCTTGCTTCATCCAGCTGAGGCTGCAGGGCTCAGGTTGGGGATTGTGATCAATGTCTCAGCCGAGACAAGATCCTGGCTTTCTTCCCTATATTGGGAGACTCCTAACACACAGCCTTCCCAAACAGGGGTGGCTGGCACACTCACTCTAACTTCCTTCTCTACCCAAGCTGCAGGATGTGGGCACAGCCCACTCTGCTCACAGAGGGGGAGCTAAGCTGGAATAATCCATTCCAGCTTAGATGTACTAAACTGAACCTAACTCCTTACCATCACATTGCTGCCACCTGCTGGTGAACATGAAAAATACAAGGAAATTTACATTTAACATGGTTTATAATGCACAGTTGTAAAGAAGTAATGTAAAATCATATAAGATGACAGTAAAGCTCTTAACAGATTGTAGCGGGGTAGAAGAGTGTCGTAACACAACTCTTGGGTGTTACACATGTACTGTCCCTGACCGTAGTTACAGCTCCACATGTCAGCGCTGTTGTGCATTTGGCAGACACCGACAGGCTCAAGGACTGTCCCACCTTCTGTTCTACATATTTGTGCAGGGCTGGTACTGCCTTTTTAGAAAAAGAAATTACGGCTTGGGACTCTCCACCTCGGCTCGGCACAAGCCATCAGTTCTCCACTTGGAAAGAGAGGGACTGCAGCACCAGCAACTTGGACAGGAGCACGTTTAGCTTCTGGCCGTTGGATGAGTGCACGCATACTGCTGTCTCTTGGCAATCGCTTCGGTGATCGATTGCTGACGGAATGACTGACGAGAAGTAGGAGGAGGAGCAGGAGCATCTGGAACAGCAGAAGATGGGAATGACAGACAGCTCCCTTCGGCTGAGTTGGTAGAGCCTTGACTGGCTAAAAACCAGGTGCGTGCCACTGGGTGATGCAGCGGTTGCTGTGGCAGGCTGTACCACCACATTGGAGCCACGGTTCTCCCAGGCCACTTTATGGTGATGCTGCAAATGTTGATGCAGAGCCGTGGTGCCAACATTGGCACCCTGGCCACGCTTCACCTTCTGCCCACATATTCTACATATTAACCTCCGGCGGCTTAACAAAAAACTGACACACCGCAGAGTAGGTGATTTTCCCCCCAACAGTCCGCACTGACTGACTGCTACAGCTGCTGCTTCTGTGAACCCCTGCAACACTACTTCCCGGGCAGGTAGGCTGCTGCAAAGCAGGTGGTCTACCCCGGGCACGTTTGGCTCCCAACCTCCTACTGCTGCCATCCTGCTGACTCCTAGCCATGCTATCACCTTGCTGGCTCAGCCGCTGCCTCACGGGCAAGCTGCCACCCTCTTCTCCTGATGATGATGAAACCCCTTCTGCACCCTGCTCCCAAGTCCAATCGGCTTCATCATCATTGAGTAGTGACTGAACATCACTGATGTCTTCCTTAACGGTCTCTCGGTCAGGAGCCTGACCGCTCGTAACACCAGCTCCCACGCCACTCTCCTCATCACTACTTGCCTGCCTAGCGGAGGAAGCGGCGGATGTCTCCTCCAGATTTTGGATGGGCAGTAGCTGCTGACTGTGCTCAAGTAGCTCATCCTCACTGTATAGTGGAGCTGAGCCCACTGCATACAATACTTCTGTGGCTGAGGGAACAGCACAGGACAGAGGCAGGTTAAAGACAGGTGAGGGCACAGGGCCTGCTCCCGGGCCATGCCAACTAAGGGTTGTGTCTGACAAACCAACTGACTGTTGGCTTGGGTTGTCTGATGTCACTTGGGATGAAGTGGATGACCGAGTTAACCAATCAAGAACCACTGGGTTGCTGGTCAAGACACAACCGCTAGATGACACCGGAAGCTCAGGCCTCTCGCTGCGACTCCTGCTGCCACGCCCCCTTATTCTGCTGCGACCTCTTGCGTATATATATTTCACCTTTATTTATGAAAAAATGCCAAATTTGCCAAAAAAATTTAAACATTTGCAATTTTCAACATTTCAATTTCTCTGCTTTTAAAACAGAAAGTGATACTTCATAAAATATTTATTACTTAACATTTCCCATATGTCTACTTTAAGTTGGCATTATTTTGTAAATGTCATTTTATTTTTTTAGGATGTTAGAAGGCTTAGAATTTTAAAAGCAATTCTTAAAGGGGTTATCCCATCTTAGACAAAGGGGGCATATCGCTAGGATATGGCCCCATTGATACGTGCGGGTCCCACCTCTGGGATCCGTACCTACAAGGAGAACGGAGCCGGGGAGAGTTGTGGCTGGAGGACCCCGGGTTTCCCGAGGTCCGTCCACCACCAGGCGCAGCTCCCCGCCTCTCCCATTGAAGTGAATGGGAGCTCACCGCCCATGCGCGGCCACTGCTCCAATTCATTTCTATGGGGCCGACGGAAATTCCAGAATGTCCATTCAGAGATAAATATCAACCCATAGGACGTTTATATCCTATGGGCGGATGTAAAGTGGTTAAACGCTTTTAACACATAACTGCAGAAGTGAACTGAGAATATATTTTTCTTTCTGTACTGAAATAGGCCACTAAACGCTTTCACCACAAATAACTGCAACAGTGAAGTGCGTATATATTTTTCTTTTTGTACTAAAATAGGCCACTAAAGGCTTTCCGACATAGCACTTGCACCCCAATAACAAAAACAAATTGCTGGAATGACAGAGCTGTAATGGCTATTTGGATCCCCAATAAATCTTTCTCTGCACTTCGCTTTTCTAGCACTGTCCCTAGCGCCTTCTGACGTCTCTCCCTGCACTGTCTAGTAATGAGCTGAAGGGGTCATATTCGAATTCGTGATATGTTGCGAAAAATTTAGTTGAATATTATTGAATATTCGCGAATTTGAATATTCGTTATATTCTACATTCTTTTTTTTTTAACTAAAAAAATTGGCAAGGTAATGATCGCGTAATATGCGAATATTACGTGATCAATACAGGTGTTATACAAACCGGATTCCAAAAAAGTTGGGACACTATACAAATCGTGAATAAATACTGAATGCAATGATGTGGAGGTGCCAACTTCTAATATTTTATTCAGAATAGAACATAAATCACGGAACAAAAGTTTAAACTGAGAAAATATACCATTTTAAGGGAAAAATACACTCACCTAAAGAATTATTAGGAACACCATACTAATACGGTGTTGGACCCCCTTTTGCCTTCAGAACTGTCTTAATTCTACGTGGCATTGATTCAACAAGGTGCTGATAGCATTCTTTAGAAATGTTGGCCCATATTGATAGGATAACATCTTGCAGTTGATGGAGATTTGAGGGATGCACATCCAGGGCACGAAGCTTCCGTTCCACCACATCCCAAAGATGCTCTATTGGGTTGAGATCTGGTGACTGTGGGGGCCATTTTAGTACAGTGAACTCATTGTCATGTTCAAAAAACCAATTTGAAATGATTCGAGCTTTGTGACATGGTGCATTAGCCTGCTGGAAGTAGCCATCAGAGGATGGGTACATGGTGGTCATGAAGGGATGGACATGGTCAGAAACAATGCTCAGGTAGCCCGTGGCATTTAAATGATGGCCAATTGGCACTAAGGGGCCTAAAGTGTGCCCAGAAAACATCCCCCACACCATTACACCACCACCACCAGCCTGCACAGTGGTAACAAGGCATGATGGATGCATGTGCTCATTCTGTTTACGCCAAATTCGGACTCTACCATTTGAATTTCTCAACAGAAATCTAGACTCGTCAGACCAGGCAACATTTTTCCAGTCTTCAACAGACCAATTTTGGTGAGCTCGTGCAAATTGTAGCCTCTTTTTCCTATTTGTAGTGGAGATAAGTGGTACCCAGTGGGGTCTTCTGCTGTTGTAGCCCATCCACCTCAAGGTTGTGCGTGTTGTGGCTTCACAAATGCTTTGCTGCATACCTCGGTTGTAACGATTGGTTATTTCAGTCAACGTTGCTCTTCTATCAGCTGGAATCAGTTGGCCCATTCTCCTCTGACCTCTAGCATCAAAAAGGCATTTTCGCCCACAGGACTTCCGCATACTGGATGTTTTTCCCTTTTCACACCATTCTTTGTAAACCCTAGAAATGGTTGTGCGTGAAAATCCCAGTAACTGAGCGGATTGTGAAATACTCAGATCGGCCCGTCTGGCACCAACAACCATGCCACGCTCAAAATTGCTTAAATCACCTTTTTTTCCCATTCTGGCATTCAGTTTGGAGTTCAGGAGATTGTCTTGACCTGGACCACAACCCTACATGCATTGAAGCAACTGCCATGTGATTGGTTGACTAGATAATCACATTAATGAGAAATAGAACAGGTGTTCCTAATAATTCTTTAGGTGAGTGTATGTTGAATCAGAACCTGAATATATTTTTCTGCATTGGTGGTGCCTTTCCAGACATGCAAGCTGCCCATGCCACACGCACTCATGCAACCCCATACCATCAGAGATGCAGGCTTCTGAACTGAGCGTTGATAACAACTTGGGTTGTCCTTGTCCTCTTTGGTCCGGATGACATGGCGTCCCAGATTTCCAAAAAGAACTTCGAATCGTGACTCATCTGACCACAGAACAGTCTTCCATTTTGCGACACTCCATTGTAAATGATCCCTGGCCCAGTGAAAACGCCTGAGCTTGTGGATCTTGCTTAGAAATGGCTTCTTCTTTGCACTGTAGAGTTTCAGCTGGCAACGGCGGATGGCACGGTGGATTGTGTTCACTGATAATGGTTTCTGAGAGTATTCCTGAGCCCATTCTGTGATTTCCTTTACAGTAGCATTCCTGTTTGTGGTCGTTTAAGGGCCCGGAGATCACGGGCATCCAGTATGGTTTTACGGCCTTGACCCTTACGCACAGAGATTGTTCCAGATTCTCTGAATCTTCGGATGATGTTATGCACAGTTGATGATGATAGATGCAAAGTCTTTGCAATTTTTCGCTGGGTAACACCTTTCTGATATTGCTCCACTATCTTTCTGCGCAACATTGTGGGAATTGGTGATCCTCTACCCATCTTGGCTTCTGAGAGACACTGCCACTCTGAGAAGCTCTTTTTATACCCAATCATGTTGCCAATTGACCTAATTAGTGTTAATTGGTCTTCCAGCTCTTCATTATGCTCAAATTTACTTTTTCCAGCCTCTTATTGCTACTTGTCCCAACTTTTTTGGGATTTGTTGACACCGTGAAATTTTGAATCAACTTATTTTTCCTTTAAAATGATACATTTACTCGGATTAAACATTTGATCTGTCATCTACGTTCTATTACAAATAAAATATTGACATTTGCCATCTCCACATCATTGCATTCATTTTTTATTCACGATTTGTATAGTGTCCCAACTTTTTGGGAATCCGGTTTGTATATTACATAGTGCTATATATTAGTTTTTAGAATATTCGTCATTTTTTTCCATTTGAAGTTATGATTCCTCGCTGCTTAAGTTGCTTGACAAGAAACTTAAGCAGGGAGGAATCATAACTTCAGATAGAAAAAAATGACGAATATTCTAAAAAAAACTAATATATAGCACTATATTGAATATAGTGCTATATATTCATTTTGTAGAATAGTCGTCATTTTTTTTCCATCTAAAGTCATGATTCCTCCCTACTTAAGATATTTGTGGGCCAATGACTCATTGGCCCACAAGCAAGAAGCAGGGAGTAATCATATTCGCGAATTCTCAAAGTGCCTATATTCACAATAAAATTTCGTAACTTAAATATTCCCTCTCAGCACTGGCACTGTCACTGTCCCTAGCGCCTTCTGATGTCTCTCCCTGCACTAAGATGCTGTGAAATGATTCCTCCCTATGCATTTATAAATTGTTTTTTCAGGGGTTTTTTTCACAATGAGGTTTTTCCAGTTTCGATTCGCTCATCTCTAATTGTAGCCACCAGGAATAATCAAGTCAGGTTTAGAAGAAAAAAAACTAAGTACAAACTAAAACAAGGCAGAAATACCTGGAACTGGCACCAAGTGTTCATCCTGTCAGAGTTTGATTGACTATGCACATCTCCACCCATCTCTTTACATGACTCATTATGGTGAAGGAGAAGAGGTAGGAGAATGGTTAGGTAAGTTTGTGACATATTGTATAGACCCTACAGGTTGGGTCATTAAAACATATCAATGAAAACTTGGCTGATTCAAGGTGATCATCTAGTCCACATGTTATATAGTCATGTCTTAATGGCATTCAAAGTGTTAGAGTGAAAACAGACACACAACCAAAAAGAGATTTGTCAGCAGAAGCATGTTGATGGTTTCAAGATGGTTGATGGGTTCAACATTTCTCCTAGAGTAAATACACATGCTATAAAATAGGATACAGATAACAGATTTTATATTTGCTCCCTATAAATACTAAGGGGTAGGGGGATTTACTTTAAAGGGAACCTGTCACTTCCAAAAACCATTCCAAGCCACCAGCAGTACCCGAGAGTAGCCAGCAGCGTGTTTCCGACGATTGTTTTCTTCCTAAAGGCAGATGAATCAAAAGCTCAGAAAATGTTCTTTTATCCCCTGCCGGCGCGTTTCTCTAGACATGCTTGATGTCAAGGGGGCAGCGGCCTCCTTGCTTCAAGTCAAGGTAACTGCGCCCCCTTCCCTGCCCCTTCGCCTGTGACTGACAGCGCTTATGCCCGACAGCCGGCTGGCTTTGTCGAAGAGCCGTCTGTCAGTCACAGGCGAATGGGCAGGGAAGGGGGTGCAGTTACCTTGACTTGAAGTAAGGAGGCCGCTGCCCCTTGACTTCATGCATGACTAGAAAATCACGCGGGCAGGGGATAAAAAAACTTTTTCTGAGCTTTTGCTTCCGCTGCGTTCAGGAAGAAAAAGATAGTCGGAAACACGCTGCTGGCTACTCCCAGGTACTGCTTGTAGCTGGCCAGATAAGACCTGTCCTAGGTTGCTAATACGGCTTATACAGGTGAAACTCGAAAAATGTGAATATTGTGCAAAGTTCATTTATTTCAGTAATGCAACTTAAAATGTGAAACTAACATATGAGATAGACTCATTACATGCAAAGCGAGATATTTCAAGCCTTTATTTGTTATAATTTGGATGATTATGGCTTACAGCTTATGAAACCCCAAAGTCACAATTTTGAGGTACCCTTTGCTCAGGGGTATGAACTAATTAGCTGACTAGAGTGTGACACTTTGAGCCTAGAATATTGAACCTTTTCACAAAATTCTAATTTTAAAGGATAACTGTCACATTTAGACCCTAATTTAAATTTTCATATATGTAGTTACTAATAACATGATATTCCAGAATCAGTTACTATTAGACTGACTCATCCCATATTTAATAAGATTCAGCCCTTAGCAACCAGTCTGCATAAAACTGCAATCTTACTATTCAGTTAAGATGGCCGCCACTGCCCTCACCCTGAGGCTAATCCCACCTGCCCTCATTAGCCAGTAACAATAGCCCCCCAAAAGTGTCAGTAACCAGAGCCCTCCCCCTAAAGGGTTAATCTCTTGCAGCACAAAGGGGTCCTCTTACCACATGTTGCTTTTATTTCTACACTGAGCAGATGGCAGATCTCCCTTCCCTGTTGTGCGCTGGTTCAACTCTGCATCCTCCAGCTCTGCTGAGTGAGGGAGCGTCTGCCAAGTGCAGGGACAGGGAGAAGTGCACACAGCTCAGGCACTGTTATCAGCCGCTGGGGAGGACCTGGCTTTAATCATTTACTTACAGTCCCTGGCTGTCAGTAATCTGACCTTGCACACTGCGTGCTTCTGCGTCCTCCGTCCTTCAACAGATAGACGGACCATGCCTAGCAACCCTATTTCAAGCACAGGTAAAAGTAGGCAATACAGGGAACAAAAATGTGGAATTAAGGGGTAATTGAATACACAGTGAAATGTTGAAATAGGGCCACCGAGGTGATATTAATCACCACAATCCAATACTCCCCCCCCCCCCCCCAAAAAAAATAAGACTGTTATAATTTAAGCTGCATTAATGCAATTCCTTTTAATTTGCATTACTGAAATAAATGGACTTTTGCACGAAATTCAAATTTTTCAAGTTTCACTTGTATGTATACAGCTAGACCTGCCAACAACCTTAATACAGTTTATATGTTGAAGACAAAAGCAGAGTTATTTACTGTGACTTCATGTTTTTGGATGTCATATAATAGTTATATATATATTGTGTTCACATAAGCAAAAAAGATAATATGCCTTTAAGATTCATTATGTGAATGTAAGGTAAGCTCAATGACACAGCAGAACAACAGAAAGCATGGAGTTAAACTGTTGTTACTGAGCAGGAGTCTAGACCAATCACAGTCAGCCTTACACTGAGCAGGAGTCTTGGCCAATCACAGCCAATCTTACACTCAGCCTGTGAGAGAGAGGAGAGAGGAGCTGAACAGACACACAGTTCCAGTCAGAGTTCAGTTTTATGGAAGCAAGAGGCCAAAATAGGTATTTAGAACAGTTATATAATGTTCCTATTGTAAAGTGAGAAATATATCCACCATTTTATGTTGAATGACAAGATTGAACAGTTGAACCACCATCTTATGCATACCGCCATTTTGTGATACTTTACTCAACACGTGCTTTGTACATGGACTATCTGCTGCGGAGGCGGCAGTGTTATATATGAAGAAAAGTTGAAGTTAATAAAGAAGTTATTTCAAGCATTTGGTGTGCTCTTTAAACCTACTGTTTCCATAGAACGGTGCTAGAAGAATTACAGAGTAACAGACAGTCTGGTTGGACAAAAAATGTTAGAGATATCAAAATTCTTCTAATGCCACAGCGCAAAAGGCACTTCATAGTGCTGCGCCTGCCACACTGCTGGCGGTTTGGGATGGTTTTTGGAGGTGACAGTTCCCTTTAACAGAACATTTTTCAGTAGTTTCTACTTTAAATGGCATATACTGTACAACAAATGCACAAAATCAGAACCTTTCTGGTGTTTAGTTCATGTTTTTTTTAGTTTTTTTCTTCTTCATATTTTCGGTTTCCATGTATCTGTGGAGAAAATATTGATGTATGTGAGAAGGGGAAGGAGTCCTTGACCTTTTCTGGGATGTTAAAATTCAGACACATTGCTGACTAGTTCACACATTTGAGTTTTTCTTGAATTATATTGAAATCGTTTTTAACAAATCAGTTACTTTCCCAAAACTGTATGCAATTAATGATAACAAGACTGTATAAGTACACTGTATATGGGAACGAGGTTTCAAATGGAAAAACGCAACTAGAAGAACTTGATAGAAGCCACAGTAATATCCAGTGAGGGTAAATCAGGCTTTTAATGAGACCTAGCCAGGAAGACACCTCCCTAGACCAAGGAGTTTAAAGGGGTTGTCTCACTTCAGCAAAAGGAGAGATAGGATTAGTAACCTATCTCCAAATCCTGACTTACTTTCACCCAGTTAAGCCAGTACCCTCTGCTCTGCTATCACGGCTTGCCCTGTGAATGTGCGGAGGTCTGTCAGACTGGCTTCACATGTCTGACTTCTCTGTTTGGTTTGGGTTTGAGCTGGATCCACCTTCCGTCAGGTGTACTGGGTTTGATTGTAAGTGAGGGTATTTATCCATCCTTCCCCCAGTGGCCTGTGTGGGTTATAGTTATTTTCTGTGAGCTCTGGATGTGTGGTGGATCGTCTGCTCCAGCTCTGCTCAAGATAAGTCCTCTCCATTATTTCCCTTTGTGTCTTTTATCTAGGCCTCTAGGGAGATGCTTGCTTTCTCCGGGTTTGAAGAAGCAGGTTGCCTCTTCCCTTTTCCCTACAGCTTAGGGTTTGTCCAGGGTGTATAGGTTTATTCACGAGGACATGTGCATATACACCATTTGAGTATGCACATGGGCACAACAGTTTAGGGAAAAGTTTTAGGGATCGCTAGGAGGTGACCCTTTTCTCCCTAGCTTTTGGGCCTAGTCATTTGTTCTGTTTGTTTTCCTGTATTTGGTTATTTTCCTGCTTACCTACCTATCATGAAATCTGCACTGATGAGGGGCAATTACCCTGAAACAGCTGTCTGCAGATGAGGTGCTGGCTTATTTAATATCCGAGTCATGTTTCAAGGACCAGCGCCGTACAAGTACGGCGCTGTGATCGGGCGAGTGCAGGAGATGCGCCCGTGCCCGCCCGATCCGCGGCAGTCACTGATAGCCGTATGCCTGCTGCATGCGCCGGCATTAACCCTTGATATGCCGCGGTCATCGCTGACTGTGGCACATGCGATGTCCTTGCGGGGATCGGAGCTTCCATCGAGTCCCCGCACTGTTGTGATGGGGAACTAATGGCAGGGAAGGAAGCCCAATGTCTTCCTTAGGCATCGTGGCTGCCTTCCGGGAGAGCCTGTGAGATCCAGCCCTCTGGATCTCACAGGCAAAAAGGCTGTAAGGCACTTACAGGCAATGCATCACAATACAGAAGCATTGTGATGCATTGTAAAGGGGATCAGACCCACAAAAGTTGAAGTCCCAGAGGGGGACAAACAATAAAGTGTAAAAAAAAAAAGTAAAAAAAAAAAAGTTTTACAAAAAAATTGAAAAGTTTCAAGTAAAAAAAAAAAGCATCCTTTTCCTAAAATAAAGTAAAAAAATAAATTGTAAAAAATAGGGAAAAAAAGAAAAGTAGACATATTAGGTATCTCTGCGTCGGTATCGACCAGCTCTATATAAATATCATATGACCTAACCCCTCAAATGAACATAGTAAAAAAAAAAAAACGGTGTCAAAAAAAGCTTTTTTTTGTCACCTTACATCACAAACAGTGTAATAGAAAGCAATAAAAAATTCATATACACCCTAAAAAAGTACCACTCAAACTGACATCTCACCCTGAAAAAAATGAGCCCCCGCAAGACAGTCGCCCAAAAAAAATTAAAAAAAATAAATACTGCTTTCAGAATGTGGAGACACTAAAAAATATTTTTTTTCCAAAAATGCTTTATTATGTAAAACTGAAACAAGCAATCAAAAAAAATCATATTTGGTATTGTCGCATCCGTAAGAACCTGGTCTATAAAAATACCACATGATCTAACCTGTCAGATGAACGTTGTAGATAGCAAAAAATAAAAACGGTGCAAAAACAGCTATTTTTTGTTACCTTGCCTCACAAAAAGTGTAATATAGAGCAGCCAAAAATCATATTTACCCTAAAGTAGTACCAACAAAACTTCCACCTTATCCCGTAGTTTCCAAAATGGGGTCACTTTTTGGGAGTTTCTACTCTAGGGGTGCATGGTGTAACTGGAAAAAATGGATTAAAATGGAAAATGTAATCTCTATTTTCCATTAATTCTTGTGGAACACCTAAAGGGTTAGCAAAGTTTGTAAAATCAGTTTTGTATACCTTGAGGGGTGTCGTTTCTAAAATGGGGTCACTTTTTGGAGTTTCTACTCTAGGGGTGCATCAGGGGGTCTTCAAATGTGACATGACTGCTTAAAATTATCCCAGTAAAATCTGCTTTCCAAAAACCATATGGCGTTCCTTTCCTTCTGCGCAATACTGTGTGCCCATACAGCAGTTTACGACGACATATTGAGTGTTTCTGTAAACTACAGAATCAGGCCAATAAATAGTGAGTTTTGTTTAGCTATTAAAGGGGTTGTCCGAGTTATGAAAAAAATATATATAGCACTGAAAATCTGATCTATTTCCTCATTTCCCTGGTACTTTTTTGGCCCTTTGTTTACATGCAATAAAAACAATCTCTGCCCCTCCCCCTGCTCTGCTAAGGAAGTGGCTACAAGAGCTGCCCTGAGTGACATGTCTGCCTGCTGTGTATGTGCATGTTGTATGTGTAGGACTACAAGTTCCAGCTGTACAATGACACTGCTAAGGGAGTGGATACAAGAGCTGCCCTGAGTGCTGTGAGAATCAACAACAACTTGTAAGTGTAGAACTTCAAGTCCCACCTGTATAATGACACTGCTAATACACACAGGATCTTCCCCCTACCTTCTTGTGCAATGCTCTCTTTGGTCTGTCAGCTCCTGTGCCCAGAATTGTCACTACTACAGCTACCCAGTCTGTGCAGCTGAAGGGGTTAAGAATCCTAGGAGAGAGTAGTGAAGGGGGGCGTGGCCAGCACAGTGATGTCTCATCTACAGGCTTGTAAATTTACTTTATCAGAGCAGGGAGAGAAGCTGACATCACAGGTCATGTGACCCTCAGTCAAATCTAATAAACCAGCCACTGGAGAAGTGAGTTAATTGGAAAGCTGTTACATTTGCCTAGTTAGGAACATAGAAAGAACAAAAAATAACTCGGAAAACCCCTTTAACTCTTGCTTTGTTAGTGGTAAAAATTGATTAAAATGGAAAATCTGCCATAAAAGTGAAATTCTGAAATTTCATCTCCATTAATTCTTGTGGAACACCTAAAGGGTTAACAAAGTTTGTAAAATCAGTTTTGAATACCTTGAGGGGTGTAGTTTCTAAAATGGGGTCATGTTTGGGTGGTTTCTATTATGTAAGCCTCACAAAATGACTTCAGACCTGAACTGGTCCTTAAAAAGTGGGTTTTGGAAATTTGCTGAAAAATTTCAAGATTTGCTTCTAAACTTCTAAGCCTTCTAACGTCCCAAAAAAATAAAATGGCATTCACAAAATGATCCAAACATGAAGTAGACATATGGGGAATGAAAAGTAATAACTATTTTTGGAGTTATTACTATCTATTATAAAAGTAGAGAAATTGAAATTTGGAAATTTTTCCATATTTTTGGTAAATTTGGTATTTTTTTATAAATAAAAAAATAATTTTTTTTTACCCAATTTTACCACTGTCATGAAGTACAATATTTGACGAGAAAAAAATCTCAGAATGGCCTGGATAAGTAAAAGCATTTTAAAGTTATCACCACATGAAGTGACATGTCAGATTTGCAAAAAATGGCCTGGTCCTTAAGGTGAACTATGGCAGGGTCCTTAAGGCTGGGTTCAGACCCGAGCATTTTACAGCGCGTTCCTACGCGCTGTAAAACGCTCAACAGGCAAGAACCAATGATTCCCTATGGGAATGGTTCTCACCTGAGCATTTTACAGCGCGTACGATCGCGCTGTAAAACGCCCGACTCCCCAAGAAGTACATGAGCTTCTTTGGGGCGTCTTGTCGCGCGTTCCCGTACATAGACTTCAGCGGGAACGTGCAACAATGGGCGTTCGCTTGTCTCTGTATGCGCGATTGCAAACACCCGTACAATCACGCATACAGAGCGTACGTTCAAGTACGCTCAGGTCTGAACCCAGCGTAAGGGGTTAAAGGGTCGAACACTGACTTATAGGATAGCTGCCTTACATCTGGTGGCATTAGAGGCAGAGCCTGTTAAGAGTTCGTTTACATCCCTTTCTTCCCAGAATTCCAGAGGAGCGTGTATGGTCTCCTCACGTCGATTAAGGAGAGATAGCACCCCCAAAAAACTTCAGCAAAGGACATTTATCATGTAGCCAAAGTTAATACTTACTAATGTATTGTGATTGTTCATATTGCCGCCTTTGCTGGCTGGCTTCATTTTTTCATCACATTGCTCATATCCAGGGGTTATGGCCATCGCTGCAGTGCAGATATGAGGTGGTTGGAATAGGACCTGCTGCACATGTATGCCTATGCACCCTCACACGGTCCTAGTTAACAGAGAGGCCAGAGCTTTTTTCTATATTGTGCAAGCATGTCCACCACTGCTGGATTGCAGGGTGGTCGTAGCCCCTGGAAACAAGTAGTGTATCGTGTGAGGGAAAAATGAATAAAGACAGTAAAGGAACCAATATGGACAATCATAATATATTAGTAAGTGCCTTGTATTCATTTTACATGATAAATGTAATTAGCTGAAGTAAGACCATCTGTTTAACTTGTATATTCTTGCTGTTCTCAGCCTACATGACAGGCAAGGGGGCAGCAAATTTTTGTAGTGGTCCACAACTCCACATGACAATAAAATCTAATTAATTTCCAAGCAGAAGAGCAAATACAAAGAGCACATGCAGTCCATGGAGATATTGATCCCACATGACCCCAAACGGCACTTGTAACAACCAAACTAGTTATGTTAACAGAAGATAATGAGTTTGCAATCACCCCGAAACAGTAGTCTGCAGATGAGGTGCTAGCTTATCTAAAGGGGTTGTCCTGGTTCAGAGCTGAACCCCGACATACCCACATTTTCACTCAGGCAGCCCCCCCGATGTTAGAATTGGAGCATCTCATGCTCCGATGCGCTCCCTTGCCCTACGCTAGATCGCGCAGGGCAAGGGCTCTTTTGTTTACAGTAACACACTGCCGAGCAGAAGCTTCCGCCCGGCAGTGTGTTCAGTGACGTCACCGGCTTTGATGGGTGTGCTTTAGCGCTGCCCTAGCTGTTTTACTGGCTAGGGAAGTGCTAAAACCCACCCATCAGTGCCGGTGAGGTAACCGGGCTTCCTGGCAGCCCCATGGAGAGCCCGGTTCGTCACGGGGACTACTAAAAATGCCTTTGCCCTGCGCAATTTAGCGCAGGGCAAAGGAGAGCATCGGAGCATAAACTGCTCCAAGGCTCAAGTCAGGGGGGCTGCCTGGGTGAAAATGGAGGTATGTCTGGGTTCAGCTCTGAACCCGGACAACCCCTTTAACATTCGAGGCATGTCTTAAGTCCTTTTTAAAGGGTCAAACATTGATTCATAGGATTGTTAAGAGCTCATTTGCATCCCTTTCTTCTATGAAATTGGAGGCACACTGTACTGGAAAATGGATCTTGTATCGGAGCTGTTTCCTAAATACAGTCTTATTAAAGAAGTCTTATTAAAGGAGACTAACTTTCTGGTTGGTTTTCCACATTCAGGTTTTTTTATGGAGTTTTTGAAGCGAAAACCAGGAATGGATAATAAGAAGAAGACACAAATAAAGGAACGTTTTTTGAATCCACTCCTGGCTTTGGCTTCAAAAACTGCAAAAAAACAACTGAACATGGAAACCCAGCCTAATTCAAGTATTACATAACTGTTACTAATGCCTGCTAGTAATTTAATGCTCAAATAAAAGTAAATCTCCTTTAATAAGAGATATTCTAAGGCTACTTTCACACTTGCGTTTTGGCTTTAGGTTTGAGAGATCCGTCTTGGGCTCTCAAAAGCAGTCCGAAACGGATCAGTTTTGCCCTAATGCTTTCTGAATGGATAAGGATCCGTTCAGAATGCATCAGTTTGCCTCCGATCAGTCTCCATTCCGCTCTGGAGGCGGACACCAAAACGCTGCCTGTCCTTCTTGACTAAACTGAGCCAAACCTATCAGTCCTGGCACACAATGTAAGTCAATGGGGACGGATCTGGTTTACCTGACACAATCTGGCACAATATAAAAAGGATCCGTCTCCCATTGACTTTAAATAGAGTTTGAAAGTAGCCTTAGACTTTTGGGAAGTAGCGCCAATACATGTCATGGTCTTACCTTCTTGCTGTTCCCCTTCGTTTGACATGTGCTGGCGGCCATCTTGGTTTCTGGGTTACTTGTAGCCTCCCACCCTGCGGCTTCTCCTTCCCACTGGGAGGAGCTGGATGCCCAGCTCATATATATAGGAGGTCTGTGGCTTCAGTTCCTTGCTTGGTCCTCCTGTGTTCACATGCTTCTAAGACTGCTGCTGCTTCTGGTTCCTGATCCTGGCTTCGTCTGACTACCCTGCTGGTTCCTGATCCAGGCTTCGTCTGACTACCCTGCTGGTTCCTGATCCAGGCTTCGTCTGACCACCCTTCTGGTTCCTGACCTCTGGCTTCGCAAGACCCTGCTTCGGTTTAGCCATCCGTTTGGACTTTCGCCTTACAGCTTGATTTTTAATAAAGCCTTCTTATTTCCACTTATCTCTGTTGTACGTCCGGTTCATGGTTCCATGACATTAGGACCAAGCCATGAATTCTGACGGTACAGGGCCATCCTCGCTACCTACGCTGGTTGCCAGACTTGATCAGCAGGATCACCTGTTGGGTCGGTTCGCTGTGGCGTTGCAAACCCTGCTTGAACGCACGGCTCATTTAGCTTCCGTTGCCGATGGGTCGGTTGTCGCTCCTGGGTCCGCTCCTACTGCCGCTCCGGTTGTTGCGCCAGAGTCTACCCCGACACCTGTTGCTGCGCCTGCAGTGTTTCGGGGTATGACCGGTTCTGCCCCCCTTCCACAGCGCTTTGGGGGAGAGCCAACTCAGTGCCGAGGTTTCCTTAACCAGGTGGGCATTTATTTCGAGTTGCTGCCACATGCCTTTCCTACTGAGAGATCAAAGGTGGGCTTCTTGATCTCGCTGCTCTCGGACAAGGCCTTGGCCTGGGCCAGCCCTTTATGGGAGAACAACAATCCGGTGGTTGCCGAGTTTTCCGGTTTTGTTGCTTCTCTTCGGAGGGTATTCGATGTGCCGGCTCGTGCTGCCTCTGCTGCGAAGCTCCTTATGTCCATCAGACAGGGTTCACGATCCGTAGCTGAATACGCCATTGAGTTTCGTACCCTGGCAGCAGAGGTGGGCTGGAATAATGAGGCTCTGGTCGCTGCTTTCTCTCATGGTCTCTCGGATGCCTTGAAGGATGAGGTTGCAGCTAAGGACCTACCAGTGGAGCTCGAGTCTCTTATTTCTTTCCTGATTTTGATTGACACCAGACTCAGGGAGAGACCTTCCTTTAAGGAGAGCCTGCGGAGGCCTTCTAACAGATTGGCGCCTACGTTTGCTGTCCCACCCGTGCCTCCCTCTCCTCCCACGCCTCCTGGGGATGACTTGTCTGGGGGTGAACCCATGCAGCTGGGGTTTGCTCGCCTGTCCGAGGGGGAGAGGGTACTCCGGAGACGCGAGGGCCGATGCATGTACTGTGGTCTCGGTGGGCATTTTCGGTTGGCATGCCCGAACCGTCCGGGAAACGCTCGCACCTGAGATCCTGTCGGGGGCAGATCTTGGGTGGAGTCTCCTCGTCCCCGGTTTCCCGTGTTGACAAACCACTGATTACTGTTGTCCTCTCCTGGGTCGGGGGCTCGGTGACGACCCAGGCGTTGGTGGACTCTGGTGCTGGTGGTTTGTTCATTGATAGTGTGTTCGCTGCCGCCAATTCCATTCCTCTGCAGCCTCGAGGTTCCCCACTGGCTCTTGAGGCGATAGACGGCAAACCCCTTCTGCCGCCACACGTGACTCATGAGACCCTTCCAGTGGGGATGGCCATTGGTGCCGTTCACAGAGAGTCGGTCTGTCTCCAGGTTATTTCGTCTCCACACTACTCGGTGGTCTTGGGGTACCCCTGGCTCCAGAAGCATAATCCGACTTTTGATTGGAAATCGGCCGAGATCCTCTCGTGGTCACCGCAGTGTGGGGCTAGTTGCATCCATGGGCCTGTCAAGTTGCTGTGTACTTCCTCGGACTCTCTGTTGCCTCCTGAATACGAGGAGTACCGGGATGTATTCGATAAGGTGCGTGCGGTTGCCCTACCTCCGCACCGCCCATACGATTGTGCCATAGAGTTACAATCTGGTGCCGTTCCTCCTCGTGGCAAAGTCTATCCACTGTCGGTAGCGGAGAATGAGGCCATGGAGGAGTACGTGAGGGAGGCGCTTTCACGCGGACACATTCGCAAATCCTCGTCCCCGGCAGGGGCTGGATTTTTCTTTGTGAAAAAGAAGGGCGGTGAGTTGAGGCCTTGCATCGATTACAGGGGTCTCAATCGCATCACGATCAAGAACGCTTACCCGATACCCTTGATTTCCGAGCTGTTCGATCGCCTCAAAGGGGCCACGGTCTTTACCAAACTCGACCTGAGGGCGGCATATAACCTGGTAAGGATCAAGGCGGGCGATGAGTGGAAGACCGCGTTTAACACCAGGACCGGTCATTATGAATCCTTGGTTATGCCCTTTGGGTTGTGCAATGCGCCCGCAGTCTTCCAGGAATTCATCAACGATGTTTTCCGTGACCTGTTGCAGCAGTGTGTGGTGGTCTATTTGGATGACATCTTGGTATATTCTGAATCCATGGAGGCCCACATTCTGGATGTCAGACGAGTGTTGCAACGGTTACGAGAGAACAAGCTGTTCGGTAAGCTTGAGAAATGCGAATTTCACCGATCCCAGGTAACCTTCTTAGGTTACATCATTTCCGCTGAGGGGTTCTCCATGGATCCTGAGAAGGTTTCGGCTGTCTTACAGTGGCCCCAGCCCAGTGGTCTTCGTGCCCTGCAGCGCTTTTTGGGCTTCGCCAATTATTATCGGAAGTTCATCAGGGACTTTTCCATGCTAGCCAAGCCTCTCACGGATCTGACCAGGAAGGGCAGTAATCCCCAGGTCTGGCCGCCCGAGGCCATCCGAGCTTTTGAGGCTCTAAAGTCCGCCTTTGTGTCGGCTCCGATTCTGTCGCATCCCCACCATGGGTTGCCTTTCGTCCTCGAGGTGGACGCGTCTGAGACGGGAGTAGGCGCCCTCCTGTCTCAGCGTAGAACACCAGAGGGCCCTCTGCTTCCTTGTGGGTTTTACTCCCGGAAACTGTCTTCCGCGGAGTGCAACTATCAGATTGGTGACAGGGAGTTATTGGCCATCGTGCAGGCCCTTAAAGAATGGAGGCACTTGCTTGAGGGCTCGGTGGTTCCGGTTCTCATCCTGACGGACCACAAGAATCTGACCTACCTCTCTGAGGCCAAGAGATTGACACGTCAGGCCAGATGGGCTCTGTTCTTGTCACGTTTAATTACGTGGTCTCCTACCTACCCGGTTCCAAGAACATCAGAGCGGATGCCTTATCACGGCAGTACTCCGAGCTGTCCGGGGAGGAGTCGATTCCGACTTCGGTCATACCTCCGAATCAGATCCTGGCCGCCATTCGCACCAGCCTGACCTCTCCCCTGGGTGAGCAGATTTTGGCGGCTCAATCTGGTGCTCCCTCTGGGAGACCCAACGGCAGATGTTTTGTGCCTGAGGAGTTGCGCACTCGGTTGTTGCGAACCTACCATAACTCCAAGACCGCGGGGCATCCTGGAAAGAATCAGCTGTCCTGGGCTGTTTCACGTCTGTTCTGGTGGCCTTCTCTACGTTCCGACATCGCCGCATATGTAGCGGCATGCTCCGTTTGTGCCCAGAGTAAGTCCCCTCGGCACCTTCCGTTGGGCCTTTTGCAACCCATAGCCACCGGGGAGCGTCCATGGTCACACCTGGGGATGGATTTCATTGTGGACCTCCCTGCATCCCGAGGCCATACGGTCATTCTCATGATAGTGGATCGGTTTTCCAAAATGTGCCACTGTGTTCCTCTCAAGAAGTTACCCTCTGCACAAGAGTTGGCCACGATTTTTGCCAGGGAGGTCTTCCGGTTGCACGGGTTGCCCAAGGAGATTGTGTCGGATCGGGGGAGTCAGTTTGTGTCCAGGTTCTGGCGCGCCTTTTGCTCCCAGTTGGGGATTCATCTCTCTTTCTCCTCTGCCTACCACCCTCAGTCCAATGGGGCCGCAGAACGATCCAATCAGGCCTTGGAGCAATTCCTTCGTTGCTATGTCTCCGATCACCAAGACAATTGGGTTGACCTCCTGCCTTGGGCTGAGTTTGCCAGGAACACGGCGGTGAACTCTTCCTCTGGGACGTCTCCCTTCATGGCCAATTATGGGTTCCAACCTGCCATGTTACCGGAGGTATTCTCTCCACAGGATATTCCGGCTGTGGAGGATCACCTTTCCGTCCTACGTGCTTCTTGGGTACAGATCCAGAGGTCCCTTGAGGTCTCTGCGCAGCGCCAGAGACTCCAGGCTGATCGCAGACGAGCGCCCGCTCCTTCCTACCAGGTCGGAGACCGCGTATGGTTGTCCACCCGCAACCTCAACCTTCGAGTGCCCACTCCCAAGCTGGCGCCTCGCTTTGTTGGTCCCTTCCGAGTGCTTCGCAGGGTAAACCCGGTAGCCTATGCCCTTGCGCTTCCTCCTGGCATGCGGATCTCCAACGTGTTTCATGTCTCCCTGTTGAAGCCACTGGTGTGTAATCGTTTCACTTCCTCGGTTCCTCGGCCTCGTCCGGTCCAAGTGGGCAATCGTGAGGAGTATGAGGTGAGCAATATCCTGGACTCACGCCTGGTCCGCGGTCGGGTGCAGTTTTTGGTCCATTGGCGTGGTTATGGTCCAGAGGAGCATTCCTGGGTTCCCTCCGCAGATGTCCATGCTCCTGCCTTGCTCCGAGCCTTCCACGCACGCTTCCCTCAGAAACCGTTCTTTACTCCGCGGAGGAGGGGCCCTTGAGGGGGAGGTACTGTCATGGTCTTACCTTCTTGCTGTTCCCCTTCGTTTGACATGTGCTGGCGGCCATCTTGGTTTCTGGGTTTCTTGTAGCCTCCCACCCTGCGGCTTCTCCTTCCCACTGGGAGGAGCTGGATGCCCAGCTCATATATATAGGAGGTCTGTGGCTTCAGTTCCTTGCTTGGTCCTCCTGTGTTCACATGCTTCTAAGACTGCTGCTGCTTCTGGTTCCTGATCCTGGCTTCGTCTGACTACCCTGCTGGTTCCTGATCCAGGCTTCGTCTGACTACCCTGCTGGTTCCTGATCCAGGCTTCGTCTGACCACCCTTCTGGTTCCTGACCTCTGGCTTCGCAAGACCCTGCTTCGGTTTAGCCATCCGTTTGGACTTTCGCCTTACAGCTTGATTTTTAATAAAGCCTTCTTATTTCCACTTATCTCTGTTGTACGTCCGGTTCATGGTTCCATGACAATACAAGATCAATTTTTCAGTGTACAGAGAGGTATATAGAATTTGTGCAAATGCACGGTATGTAATGGATGACACTACCTATCTGCAAAGCCATGTCCCTCATTGTTTTGAACTTTTCAGGTGAAACTGTATGAATTTAGAGGCATTACATCATGGGCATAACCACCAGGGTAGCAGGCATAGTAGCTGCTATGGGGCCCCAATAACTAAGGGTGCCCATTTCCACTCAGACATATGTGCAGTTAGTAATGCATATGGACAATGGAAGAGTGCACTACTTTTTGCATTATTTCTGTGCTGGGACATCACTAAATCAGATCTGTACATCACCATTATCATACTATTGTGATATCACTGTGAGCCTTATTGCTGTGCTGTGACATCACTGTGTACATTATGCCTGTAATGTAGCTTTACTGTGCACATGATGCCACCATTGTGATATCACTGTGTGCATTACCCCTGTGTAGTAGAAAAAAAAAACATTATCATAAGCTTTTCATATTCATGCTACTGGAGATGGTCATGGTGATGTGGGGCCACATTCCAAGTTTTTCCATGGGACTCCATGGGTCCTTGTTGCACCCCTGCACTACACGCCAAATAGAGATAAGCAAATTCCCTAAAATTTCTTTGTGGTCAAATTCGGTCGACTAGGCCGTCAGGTTCGATTTGGTCCAAGCAAATTCCGACTCAACCAAAAGTTTGAGAAAAGTTTTGTATGACAATTGCCCCAATTGCAGAGAAAAGTTGTGTATGACACTCAGAGGTCTTCTAGGACTGTATCCAAAATCTTTCAAGCATTACTAAAGTCAAAGTGAAAGCAGCATATATATCTATGGGTAAACGGATGGTAGCGGCACTGTTGGATATTTTTTTTTATTAAAAGTGGCCCAAAATGATCTCTTTTTGGTGGCAGATGTCTTCCCTGTCTTCATATCCATAAAGTGGTGGTCGACATTTTGAGAGATGTAGGACATATAGGACAAATCCCAAATATTTTTGGAAATAAAAATTTGGGGGGAAATTCATAAACTTGATTCCAGTAGAAGTGCTTTGATCATCTCTAGCTTCATAGTATGGCTCTGTAGAACCATAATACACTTGTGTGCAGCTTACCACCATTCAGCTGAGCTTCAATGCCAGACAACAGCCCATGGTTTATACTGGGCAATTATCATTATGAAATCTCAACATTGGTCAGATCCTTACTTGTAAACGTGCATGATGGTGATACTCATACTACAAAGTCACCTGCAGGAAGCTTCATGACTGTTATACCATGTCGTGTTTTACAACATCAAGCAATTCTGTACAGGTACTAAGAAGTAGTAAAACATAAGGAATAGCGATCATAATGTCATCTCAAATGGTTCCCTCTAATTTAAGCGGTAAGGAAGAATAGCAAGTCAGTATGACAGAAACCATTTAAGAAAGTGATTTTCACTATGGTAAAGGTCAGCTATTCAACACATGAATTGTGATTAAGTTTTCTTAAGCAAAGACGCAAAACATAACCGGGAGCCTGGAAATGATTTGAAATAAATGCACTTTACCGATTTTAATCCTTTGAAATCAAAGCTTTTGTTACTCACATCAAAAGGCAAAAAGCAAGAAATGCAAAGAAGACTGAATTTATTAGCAGCTATGTGTAACAAAACAGGGGTGAACAAGAGAGACGTCTACCTGCTGTAGCTTCATACTGTCTATTTTAATAGTAATATGTGACATTTCATGTAAGATTGAGACCCACCCAAAAAAAAGTCTATGAAAAGATCTGGTACCACTGTGCTTGTAAATACATGCCTCAACATCCAAATTACAACACCAACAAGGAAGAGTTTTGGAATTAAGAAAATCTCAGGATTGATAGGCATTTTAAAGACATGCAAATGGTAAAAAAAATAGAAACAAAATATTGAAAACATCTCGGTTTATTCAGTATTAAGAATGAGCACCACGTGCAGAAATACACGCTCTTACATGCCTTGGCATTCTATCAATAAAGTTATTAATGATTGTCTGAGGAATGTTCTGCCAGGCTGAATGCACTTGAGCACACAAACCATCAAGTTATGGCAGCTCCCTTTGCAATTGCCGACCAAGAAGGTCAGAGATGTTCTCCATGGAAGACATTGAAGGCCATGGTAGCACTTTAAGGTCACACAGGCTGCTGACAGTAGCACGAGCAACATGTGGCCTCGTGTTGTCCTGTTGATAAACGGCTCCTGGGACACTTCATGCCATCCCTACATCATGCCATCCCACATCATACCAGGAGTAGGATCAGTGTCACGTTGCCTTGTGAAGGCCTCTTCAATGCACTGCCCACATGCCCAATCTGCTGTTTGTGCCTTATCACGGAACAGCAGATGTGAACCCACTGTGCCACTGACTAGCAATACTCCAGAGGGGCGTCACTAAGCAACTACTCATATTTCACTAGAGCCTCAGATGGTGAGGATAGGCTTGACCGTCGGTAGTTGCCAGGGGCTACTCTGGAGCGTGAACCAGTAAGTGACAGCTGGTCCAGACAGACCAGGAGGTACCTGCGAAGATATCGACAGTATAAATGTAGTAAACCAGGCAGGGTCGTGACCAGGAGCAACAAGACAGGAACCGGAGGATAATGCAGAGACATAGTCAGGACGAGCAAATGGTCAAGGCAGGTGGTACAGGAGCAAGGTCAGACAATCCGGCGTTGAATGTGCACAGGTTCTGAGAAGACAAAAGCTACACACGAAGAAGTACCATGCTGTGGCCAAACAGATTTTACACCATTGAACACCACTGGATTTTATGGATGATTCAGTTCATGACCTTTGACATGGACTTTTGTCATGCTGCAGATTTGGGAGGGGTGGGGGGGGGAGTTGGTACTACTTGTATCTGTTTTTGTTTTAAGAAATGCCATTATTAAAAATTATCTGATTTAAAAAAAAGGCCAGACAATCCGGATCGGCAACAGGAGAGGCGATGCAAGCAGGCTGGGATAGGAGATAAACGAAGTCCAGGAACGAAGCACGAAATCAGGAACACAAGTGGTAAGCAAGCTCTTTAGCACAAGATTAGGACCTTGACACTGAGGCGTCTGGCTAGAGGGCTGAGCTACTAAAGTACCTGCAGGAGAGCCAGGATAGGTTAACCAGATCACCTGACATAACTCAGCCATAACTCAGGGAGTGATGCGTACTGTCACATCCGAAGCCGAGTTCAAGCCATGTTCAGGTTGAATGGAAGTTGTGGAGCGGAATCTTCAAAGGTAATACTAAGCACACAGGAAGAACCCAAAGCTGCAGCAGAGACAGGGAAGCACAGACCGCGATCACAGATGAGCTTGGTGCCCGGAACCGCGGCGGTAGGCAGGGGGACAGCGTCACAAAGAGGATGCTGTTACACGCCTGAGGCAAAAGCCGGAGTTAACGAGTTGAGGATAGACTCAATGCTGAGGAGGATTCCAGCCTACATTGCCGTCTTGCTGTGCACCATGATAGCCCTTGATAGAGGTTGTCGTAAGGTCAATGGAACACCTGTAGTTAGACGTCCAGCTTGTAGCCCAATGTTGTGCAAATGCCTTCTGATGGTTTGTGTAGACACAGTTTTCTGCCCAAGGCTTGGGATATGGTGTCCAATTTCACTTGCAGGGCAGAATGGGTCACTATGCAGCATTCTTCTAATCAGACGGTTTTTACTTGCAGATGTTGACCTCTGTGCATCTATTGATGTCATTCAATTTCATTGTTGCTCTCCCAAACACCTGGACAGGCAACGTTGAACAGTGCTGGCATCTTGAACTAGGTACATAATGATCTGCCGGAATGATAAACCAAGATCTCTCTCAGTTAAACAATTCTGTTTCTCTAATTGGCAAAAACTTGCATGTTGACGGACAGGAGGCATCATACAATCATTCCACATGACTTGATCTGATTTTGGAGGCTTCATGTAGCTGAAAAATGTTGCTTTTAATTTTCCTGTTATGCCCCTCTCACATGCCACAGATTGGAGCTAAGTGCTTGAAAAATTGATCCTTTGTAGATCTTAGCAACATTTGCTACTTCCTCAATTTGAGTAACCGGACGGTTTGTACTTCTTGGTGTGGCAGTTTCAGTGTTGAGGACTGTACTGTAGGTAACCATTCCCTTATATCCTCATTGCTAGCTGTCTGATTTATTTGACTGCTGGTAGCACTCGGTAATTCCAAATGGCAGGGGCGGACTGGCAATGCACCTTACCAGGGAAACTCCAGGTTGGCCGATTGCCTTTTACTAGAATCTTCTATCTTCATTCAGCAGGACCTGCGCTGACATAACCACGCTCACCACGTGGTGAGTGCATTTACGTTATCAAAGGTCCTTTTGCAGGTCCTCAAAGAAGGAGAAAGAAGACGATGCCGGCTGCGCGAACAAGTGGATGGGGTGAGCAAATTTTTTTACATTTTTTTTAACCCCTCAAGCAACATTTTAGTAAGCATTCTGTATTAAGAATGCTATTATTTTCCTATAAGGGAAAATAATACCGTAAATTGACTTTAATCAGTTTACTAACATCATCTCCTAGCAACCATGTGTAAAAATCGCATTGCATCCGCACTTGCTTGTGGATGCTATGCGATTTTCACGCAGACCCATTCATTTCTATGGGGCCTGCGTTACGTGAAAAACGCAGAATATAGAACATGCTGCGATTTTCACACAACGCACAAGTGATGTGTGAAAATCACTGTTCATCTGCACAGCCCCATTTAAGTGAATGGTTCCATATTCAGTGCGGGTGCAATGCGTTTACCTCATGCATTGCACCCGTGCAGAATTCTCACCCGTGTTAAAGGTACCTTAATGTGTGTGGCAGGCTCAGCACTATTAAGTGCCTTTTGCGCTGTGGCATTAGAAGAATTTTGGTATCTCTGACTTTTAGTCTAACCAGACTGTCTATTACTATGTAATTCCTCTATCGCCGTTCTATGGAAACAGTAGGTTTAAAGAGCACACCAAATGCTTGAAATAATATCTTTATTAATTTCAACTTTTCTTCATATAACACTGCCACCTCAACAGCTGATAGTCCAAGTACAAAACACATGTTGAAAAGATATCACAAAATGGCGGTATGCATAAGATGGTGGTTCAACTGTTCAATCTTGTCACTCAACATAACATAGTGGATTTATTTCTCTCTTGAGTATCTGTACGGTCACTTTAAGTTATTTAAGCACTTTATGAATTCTCTGAGGTATATCTGAGGTCTAACTAATAGTTCTACTTGTAGTATGCAGTTAGCAGTGACTATTTGCAGATTGGTTGAGTATGATCTGATATGGTTGTATGCGATTTGGATTGCAATATGGAATCTGAATGCTTGCAATTGTATGCTTGCAATTTGTAGCTTGCAATTTGTATTTGCAATTGTAGCTTGCAATTTGTATTTGGTGGAACTATTTTGGCCTCTCTGCTTCCATAAAAACACAGCTCTCAGTGGATTGACTATCTGATCAGCTCCTGTCTCTGGTGAATAATGATTTTAGCAGCTCCTGCTAAGGGAATTCCCAGACAGGCTTTGTGTGAGGCTGGCTGTGATTGGTGAAAACTATTGCTGTGTGAGAAGCTGGCTGTGATTGGTCTAGACTTCTGCCCAGCAACAACAGATTAACACTATGCATTCTGTTGTTTCTGCTGTGTCACTGAGCTTACCTTACATTACAAAATGAATCTTAATGGCATATTATCTTTTTCTGCTTCTGTGAACGCAAATTATAACAGTTATATGGTTATATGACATCCAAAACATGATGTCACAGTAAATAACTCTGCTTTTGTCTCTAACACATAAACATAGGAACTGTATTAAGGCTATTGGCAGGTCTAGCTGTATACACATATAAGCTATACTAGCAACCTAGGACAGGTCCTAGCTGGCCAGCTACAATGTTATCACATTCACTTTGGGGTCTCTGACTGTTGTCTGGGACCTGGGTGACGGCGGGCGATTAACGGTGACACATCGTGTTACTGTGCATTGGGCACCACAGACGGCTTGTCGGCTCCTGAGCTTAGGTTCACTTGCTTGTCAGCCGACTAAGCAAGTGAATCGAAGATTCAATTCAATGAACCGATTCAAATGAACTGATTCATGTAAAAGATTTGAACTTGCCATCTCTACTACCAATAAGACAGAATACTAGCTCGGAGCTGTCACATGATGCATGCCAGCCAATGACAGCCCTCCCCTCCCGACTCGATTTCCTGCTCTCCAAACATGGAGACATGACACTACCTCCTGCTACTTCATCAATCAGTCACCCAGCCTGGTCCCTCTGTGTGCAATGTCCTCACCAATTGTATTGCAGGACTACCCCTAGTAATAGATATGTACTGCAGTATATATATATATATATATATTACTAGGGGTAGTCCTGCAGTATATTACTAGGGGTAGTCCTGCAGTATATGTGTGTGTGTGTGTGTGTGTGTGTGTATATACACATATGTATAGATATGTACTGCAGTGTATATATATATATATAGATATACTGTATGTATAGATACAGATATATAGATATATGTATATATACAGTCGGGCCAAAAGTTTTGAGAATGACACAAATATTCGTTTTCACAAAGTTTGCTGCTAAACTGTTTCAGTTGTTTCTGTGATGTAGTGAAATATAATTACACGCACTTCATACGTTTCAAAGGCTTTTATCGACAATTACATGACATTTATGCAAAGAGTCAGTATTTGCAGTGTTGGCCCTTCTTTTTCAGGACCTCTGCAATTCGACTGGGCATGCTCTCAATCAACTTCTGGGCCAATTCCTGACTGATAGCAACCCATTCTTTCATAATCACTTCTTGGAGTTTGTCAGAATTAGTGGGTTTTTGTTTGTCCACCCGCCTCTTGAGGATTGACCACAAGTTCTCAATGGGATTAAGATCTGGGGAGTTTCCAGGCCATGGACCCAAAATGTCAACATTTTGGTCCCCGAGCCACTTAGTTATCACTTTTGCCTTATGGTACGGTGCTCCATCGTGCTGGAAAATGCATTGTTCTTCACCAAACTGTTGTTGGATTGTTGGAAGAAGTTGCTGTTGGAGGGTGTTTTGGTACCATTCTTTATTCATGGCTGTGTTTTTGGGTAAAATTTTGAGTGAGCCCACTCCCTTGGATGAGAAGCAACTCTACACATGAATGGTCTCAGGATGCTTTACTGTTGGCATGACACAGGACTGATGGTAGCGCTCACATTTTCTTCTCCGGACAAGCATTTTTCCTAATGCCCCAAACAATCGGAAAGAAGCTTCATCGGAGAATATGACTTTGCCCCAGTCCTCAGCAGTCCATTCATCATATTTTCTGCAGAAGATCAATCTGTCCCTGATGTTTTTTTTGGAGAGAAGTGGCTTCTTTGCTGCCCTTCTTGACACCATTTCCTGCATTGATTTGTTCCCGAGGCTACGTCCTGCGCAATCCCTATGCATGACTTAGTTACGGACGATTTTAATATAAGTAGAGTGCCCAACAATAGATAATTGTTGTGTCTGTTTTAATCACAAATGTCACCCTCTTTTTGCATTACAGGGGGCTCTCCATGTGAAACCACATATTACTAGCTTTCTCACCGACGACCTCTCCAACTGCGCCTACACAGATTCCATAACGACCAAGATCTCTATTTCTTCTGTCATAGTTTTCCAGCAGCTACACGGGAACCGCAGGGGTAAGTCTGATACATTAATGGCCTTTAATAAGTATGTATGATTAAGGTAGCATTATTGCCCCTGACCGCCATTGACACAGTGAGCGACCAGGGGGATACTAGATACTGTGAGCGACCAGGGGGATATTAGATGTAGCAGAGCTGGGTGTGCTGGGGCAGCTATCATATAGAGAGATATAGCAGAGCTGAGTGTGCTGGGACAGCTGTCATAAAGAGATATAGCAGTGCTGGGTGTGTTGGGGCAGCTGTCATGTGTATAGATGTACACTTAGCCAGCTATAACAGTAGAAGTCTCATATTGTTTCAGTCAGCGGCAAGGCAGCTCTTATGGCTGTGTGGTTAGGTGCTTTGCCTCTGATACAGAAGGTTGTGGGTTCGAATCCTGGCAGAACCTTTTCTGAAATACAAGCACTGACTCCATATATGGACATACAGGGCGGGACACAGGAAGAGGCTGCATCGCCTCTTACCTGACATGGAGGTAAGTATAAGTGTTTATTTTATTTTTTTAATACCCGACTGTTACTGCCATGGGGGGAGCGGGAGGCACCTGATACTGGCACATGGGGGGAGGGGGGTTGGCACCTGATACTGGCACATGGGGGGGAGAGAGGTACTTTTTTTTTTGGGAGAGGCACTTTTTTTTGGGAGGGGGTGGCACTATGATACTGGGACATGGGGGAGGGAGAGAGGCACTTGATACTGGCACGTGGGAGGGGGGTTTGGCACTTGATACTGGCACATGGGTGGGTTTGGCACTATGATACTGCCACATGGGGGGGAGGCACTTGATACTGGCACTTTTTTGGGGGGGGAGATGGCACTATGATACTGGGACATGGGGGGGGAAGAGAGAGGCACCTGATACTGGCACATGGGGGGGGAGAGGGGCTGGCATCTGATACTGGCACATGGGGGGAGAGGCAATTGATACTGGCGCTTTTTTTGGGGGGAGATGGCACTAGGATACTGGGACATGGGGGGGAGGAGAGAGGCACTTGATACTGGCACGTGGGAGGGGAGGTTGGCACTTGATACTGGCACATGGGTGGGTTTGGCACTATGATACTGGCACATGGGGGGAGAGGCACTTGATACTGGCACTTTTTTTGGGGGGGGGAGATGGCACTATGATACTGGGACATGGGGGGAAGAGAGAAGCACTTGATACTGGCACGTGGGGGGGGGGTTTGGCTCTTGATACTGGCACATGGGTGGGTTTGGCACTATGATACTGGCACATGGGGGGGGAGAGGCACTTGATACTGCCACTTTTTTGGGGGGGAGATGGCACTATGATACTGGGACATGGGGGGGAGAGAGGCACTTGATACTGGCACATGGGGGGGTTGGCACTATGATACTGGCACATGGGGGGTGGGAAGGAGAGAGGCACTTGATACTGGCACATTGGGGGGGAGATGGCACTATGATACTGGGACATGTGGGGGGGAGAGGCACTTGATACTGGCACATGATGGGGGGGCATCTATGGGGACACTTACTGGCACATTATTGGGGGGCATTATGGGGGACACTAGGCCGGCAGCCTATTAGAGGCCGGACACTGAGGGGCATCTACGGGGGCACTATATATGGGGCATTTTATACTGGTACATTATGTGGGGCACTAGCAGGAAGGGGGGAGAGGAGCACTGTGGGGGAATTTACTGAGGGCACTATGTAGGGGTATTTTATACTGGGACATTATGGGGGCACTATGGGGACATTAGCTTACCTGGGGGCATTACAAGGGGGTATTTATTGCACTGTCACATTATAAGGAGAATTACTTCTACTGGGGGGGGGGCTCTATGGTGGGCTTTATAACTCCCCTATGGTATGACCCCCTAGTAGTAGCACCAGCCTCTCCCTGCTCTGCTATCACTCTGCCCCTTCTCCAAATCCTTATTATGAAATCTTTCTCATTAGGCTAAAACACAACATCAGCTCCGCTGAGCCCCCGGCCAAAGTGTGGAAGTGGCGTCCGAGATCCCCAAGGGCCAAGCCAAGAAACTGTAAGTTTTCATATGAAATATGTTTGTTATACACATATAGCCTACACTGTGCCCCACAATATACAGTATACCGCTACACTGTACCAAAGGAGTGGGGTTTACACAGGAGGAGGGAGGTGCGAAGCGCGCTGGGGGGGCCCTTACAAATATTTGCCGTGGGGCCCAGTCACTTCTAGTTACGCCCCTGGTAACGGGGATCCAGCAGGGTGGCCACCCAGTAGTCAGCACACGTTAAAATGTGGGCAACTCTTCAGTCATTGCGCAGGTATTGCAGAATGTAGTCGCTCATGTGTGCCAGGCTGCCCAGAGGTAAGGACAAGCTTCTGTGGGAGGCTTATTGTCTGCGTCCCCCATATCCCCCCAGCCACGCACGAGTGATGGGCCAGAGCTGCGTTGGATGCCACCCCGCTGTGAACATGCTTCATCCCCATCCTCATCCTCCTCCTCCTCCAGTAGTGGGCCCTGGCTGGCCAAATTTGTACCTGGCCTCTGCTGTTGCAAAAATCCTCTTTCTGAGCCACTTCTAAAAGACTGGCCTGAAAGTGTTAGAGATGACCCCTCTTCCTCCTCCTTGTCCTGGGCCACATCCTCTTCCATCATCGCCCTAAGTGTTTTCTCAAGGAGACATACATAGAAGTGGTATTGTAACGCTGATAACAGTGTCATCGCCACTGGCCATGTTGGTGGAATACTCGAAACAGCGCAACAGGGCACACAGGTCTCGCATGGAGGCCCAGTCATTGGTGGTGAAGTGGTGCTGTTCCGCAGTACGACTCACCCGTGCGTGCTGCAGCTGAAACTCCACTATGGCCTGCTGTTGCTCGCACAGTCTGTCCAGCATTTGCAAGGTGGAGTTCCACCTGGTGGGCACGTCGCATATGAGGCGGTGAGCAGGAAGGCCGAAGTTACGCTGTAGAGCAGACAGCCGAGCGGCGGCAGGATGAGAATGCCGGAAGCGCGCACAGACGGCCCGCACTTTATGCAGCAGCTCAGACATGTCGGGGTAGTTGTGAATGAATTTCTGCACCACCAAATTCAGCACATGCGTCAGCCAAGGGATGTGCGTCAAACCGGCTAGTCCCAGAGCTGCAACAAGATTTCGCCCATTATCGCACACCACCAGGCCGGGCTTGAGGCTCACTGGCAGCAACCACTCGTCGGTCTGTTGTTCTATACCCCGCCACAACTCCTGCGCTGTGTGGGGCCTGTCCCCCAAACACATCAGTTTCAGAACGGCCTGCTGAAGTTGGTGGTGAAGGTCTGTCGCTGACCGGATGAGGAGGTGGTAGAAGAAGAGGAGGAAGCCGAGTAGGAAGAGGAGGCAACAGGAGGCAAAGAATGATGCCCTGCGATCCTTGGCGGCGGAAGGACGTGCGCCAAACAGCTCTCCGCCTGGGGCCCAGCTGCCACTACATTTACCCAGTGTGCAGTTAGGGAAATATAGCGTCCCTGGTCGTGCTTACTGGTCCACGTATCTGTGGTTAGGTGGACCTTGTCACAGATGGCGTTGCGCAGTGCACACTTGATTTTATCCGGTACTTGGTTGTGCAGGGAGGGCACAGCTCTCCTGGAGAAGTAGTGGCGGCTGGGAATGACGTACTGTGGGACAGCAAGCGACATGAGCTGTTTGAAGCTGTCCGTCTCCACCAGCCTGAATGACAGCATTTCAAAGGCCAGTAGTTTAGAAATGGTGGCATTCAGGGCCAGGGATCGAGGGTGGCTAGGTGTGAATTTACGCTTTCTTTCAAAGGTTTGTGAGATGGAGAGCTGAACGCTTCTGTGTGACATGGTGGAGATGCTTGGTGACGGAGGTGGTGTTGTTGGTGGCACATCCTCTGTTTGCTGGGCGGCAGGTGCCAATGTTCCTCCAGAGGCGGAGGAAGAGGCCAAGGCAGCAGCAGAAGAGGGAGCAGGAGGGGCCTGAGCCCTTTCTTGGTTTTGAAGGTGCTTACCCCACTGCAGCCCGTGTCTCGCATGTAGATGCCTGGTCATGCAGGTTGTGCTAAGCTTCAGAACGTTAATGCCTCGCTTCAGGCTCTGATGGCACAGCGTGCAAACAACTCGGGTTTTGTCGTCAGCACATTGTGTGAAGAAGTGCCATGCCAGGGAACTCCTTGAAGCTGCATTTGGTGTGCTCGGTCCCTGGTGACGGTGGCCAGTAGCAGGCAAACTGTTTTGGCGACGGCTGCTCTGCTTTTGCACCCTGCTCCCGCTTTTGCTACCCTGTTGGCTCGGTCTCACCACTGCCTCTTCCTCCGAACTCTGAAAGTCAGTGGCACGACCTTCATTCCATGTGGGGTCTAGGACCTCATCGTCCCCTGCATCGTCTTATACCCAGTCTTCCTCCTTGACCTCCTTTTCGGTCTGCACACTGCAGAAAGACGCAGCAGTTGGCACCTGTGTTTCATCGTCATCAGAGACGTGCTGAGGTGGTATTCCCATGTCCTCATCAGGAAACATAAGTGGTTGTGCGTCAGTGCATTCTATGTCTTCCATCCCTGGGGAAGGGCTAGGTGGATTCCCTTGGAAAACCCTGCCAGCAGAGTCTTCAAACAACATAAGAGACTACTGCATGACTTGAGGCTCAGACAGGTTCCCCGATATGCACAGGGGTGATGTGACAGACTGATGGGCATGGGTTTCAGGCACCACCTGTGCGTTTTCTGTAGAAGACTGGGTGGGAGATAATGTGAACGTGCTGGATCCACTGTCGGCCACCCAATTGACTAGCGCCTGTACTTGCTTAGGCCTTACCATCCTTAGAATGGCATTAGGCCCGACCAAATATTGCTGTAGATTTTGGCGGCTACTGGGACCTGAGGTAGTAGGTTCAGTAGGACGTGTAGCTGTGGCAGAACGGCCACGTCCTCTCCCTGCACCAGAGATGTGCACTAGAAATAGATGTATTTTTTTCACCCCAGTAAGCAAAAAGCTGTATTTCTGGCCTAAATGTGACAATCACTTATGCATGTCTAATCCAAGATGTGCACTATATTAAACAGATGTATTTTTTTCACCCCAGTAAGCAAAAAGCTGTATTTCTGGACTTGCAGACATGCAGATAGTCTGTCCTGGTGCACTATCGTTGCATAAAATGGCTGCCGATTATGTATTGATATTGACTAACTGAAGAAAAAAAAGGTTGTTTTCAGCAGTAGTTGGCTCAGGGCAGGCTTTAAAAAGTTGTGCACTGCACCCACAAAACACATTTGCTGTAGATCGCTGAGTAAAGAAGCAGTTCTGAATCTTCACTTACATATGTATTTTTTTCACCCCAGTAAGAAAAAAGCCGTATTTCTGGCCTAAATGTGACAATCACTTATGCACGTCTAATCCCAGATGTACAGTATATTAGAGGGTTTTTTCACCCCAGTAAGTACAAAGCCGTATTTCTGGCCTTAATGTGACAGTCATTTATGCATGTCTAATCCCAGATGTGTAGTATATTAGAGGGGTTTTTCACCCCAGTATGCCAAAGCCGTATTTATGGCCTAAATGTGACAGTCACTTATGCTTGTCTTATCCCAGATGTGCAGTATATCAGAGGGTTTTTTCACCCCAGTAAGCACAAAGCCGTATTTCTGGCCTAAATGTGACACTCACTTATGCACGTCTAATCCCAAATGTGTAGTATATTAGAGGTTTTTTTCACCCCCAGTAAACACAAAGCCGTATTTCTGGCCTAAATGTGACACTCACTTATGCACGTCTAATCCCAGATGTGCACTATATGACACAGATTTTTTTTTTTCACCCCAGTAACCAAAAAGCTGTATTTCTGGCTTAAATGTGACACTCACTTATGCACGTCTAATCCCAGATGTGCACTATATGAAACAGATGTATTTTTTTAACCCCAGTAAGAAAAAAGCCGTATTTCTGGCCTAAATGTTACACTCACTTATGCACGTCTAATCCCAGATGTACAGCATATTAGAGGGTTTTTTCACCCCAGTAAGCACAAAGCCGTTTTTCTGGCCTAAATGTAACAGTCACTTATGCATGTCTAATCCCAGATGTGCAGTATATTAGAGGGTTTTTTCACCCCAGTATGCCAAAGCCGTATTTATGGCCTAAATGTGACAGTCACTTATGCACGTCTAATCCCAGATGAGCACTATATGAAACAGATATATTTTTTTCAAGCACAAAGCCATATTTCTGGCCTAAATGTGACACTCACTTATGCATGTCTAATCCCAGATGTGCAGTATATCAGAGGGTTTTTTCACCCCAGTAAGCACAAATCCGTATTTCTGGCCTAAATGTGACACTCACTTATGCATGTCTAATCCCAGATGTGCACTATATGAAACAGATGGGGGGTTTTTTCACCCCAGTAAGCAAAAAGCTGCATTTCTGACCTAAATGTGACACTCACTTATGCATGTCTAATCCTAGATGTGCACTATATGAAACAGATGTATTTTTTTAACCCCAGTAAGCACAAAGCCGTATTTCTGGCCTAAATGTGACAGTCACTTATGCACGTCTAATCCCAGATGTGCACTATATGAAACAGATGTATTTTTTTCACCCCAGTAAGCACAAAGCCGTATTTCTGGCCTAAATGTGACACGCACTTATGCATATCTAATCCCAGATGTGCAGTATATCAGAGGGTTTTTTCACCCCAGTAAGAAAAAAGCCGTATTTCTGGCCTAAATGTGACAGTCACTTATGCACGTCTAATCCCAGATGTGCACTATATGAAACAGATGTATTTTTTTCACCCCAGTAAGAAAAAAGCCATATTTCTGGCCTAAATGTGACACTCACTTATGCATGTCTAATCCAAGATGTGCACTATATTAAACAGATGTATTTTTTTTCACCCCAGTAAGCAAAAAGCTGTATTTCTGGACTTGCAGACATGCAGATAGTCTGTCCTGGTGCACTATCGTTGCATAAAATGGCTGCCGATTATGTATTGATATTGACTAACTGAAGAAAAAAAAGGTTGTTTTCAGCAGTAGTTGGCTCAGGGCAGGCTTTAAAAAGTTGTGCACTGCACCCACAAAACACATTTGCTGTAGATCGCTGAGTAAAGAAGCAGTTCTGAATCTTCACTTACATATGTATTTTTTTCACCCCAGTAAGAAAAAAGCCGTATTTCTGGCCTAAATGTGACAATCACTTATGCACGTCTAATCCCAGATGTACAGTATATTAGAGGGTTTTTTCACCCCAGTAAGTACAAAGCCGTATTTCTGGCCTTAATGTGACAGTCACTTATGCTTGTCTTATCCCAGATGTGCAGTATATCAGAGGGTTTTTTCACCCCAGTAAGCACAAAGCCGTATTTCTGGCCTAAATGTGACACTCACTTATGCACGTCTAATCCCAAATGTGTAGTATATTAGAGGTTTTTTTCACCCCCAGTAAACACAAAGCCGTATTTCTAGCCTAAATGTGACACTCACTTATGCACGTCTAATCCCAGATGTGCACTATATGAAACAGATGTATTTTTTTAACCCCAGTAAGAAAAAAGCCGTATTTCTGGCCTAAATGTTACACTCACTTATGCACGTCTAATCCCAGATGTACAGCATATTAGAGGGTTTTTTCACCCCAGTAAGCACAAAGCCGTTTTTCTGGCCTAAATGTAACAGTCACTTATGCATGTCTAATCCCAGATGTGCAGTATATTAGAGGGTTTTTTCACCCCAGTATGCCAAAGCCGTATTTATGGCCTAAATGTGACAGTCACTTATGCATGTCTAATCCCAGATGTGCACTATATGAAACAGATGGGGGGTTTTTTCACCCCAGTAAGCAAAAAGCTGCATTTCTGACCTAAATGTGACACTCACTTATGCATGTCTAATCCTAGATGTGCACTATATGAAACAGATGTATTTTTTTAACCCCAGTAAGCACAAAGCCGTATTTCTGGCCTAAATGTGACAGTCACTTATGCACGTCTAATCCCAGATGTGCACTATATGAAACAGATGTATTTTTTTCACCCCAGTAAGCACAAAGCCGTATTTCTGGCCTAAATGTGACACGCACTTATGCATATCTAATCCCAGATGTGCAGTATATCAGAGGGTTTTTTCACCCCAGTAAGAAAAAAGCCGTATTTCTGGCCTAAATGTGACAGTCACTTATGCACGTCTAATCCCAGATGTGCACTATATGAAACAGATGTATTTTTTTCACCCCAGTAAGAAAAAAGCCATATTTCTGGCCTAAATGTGACACTCACTTATGCACGTCTAATCCCAGATGTGCACTATAAGAAACAGATGTATTTTTTTCACCCCAGTAAACACAAAGCCGTATTTCTGGCCTAAATGTGACACTCACTTATGCACATCTAATCCCAGATGTGCACTATATGGAACAGATGGGTTTTTTTTCACCCCAATAAGCAAAAAGCTGTATTTCTGGCCTAAATGTGACACTCACTTATGCACGTCTAATCCCAGATGTGCACTATATGAAACAGATGTATTTTTTTCACCCCAGTAAGCAAAAAGCTGTATTTCTGGCCTAAATGTGACAATTACTTATGCACGTCTAATCCAAGATGTGCACTATATGAAACAGATGTATTTTTTTAACCCCAGTAAGCACAAAGCCGTATTTCTGGCCTATATGTGACAGTCACTTATGCACGTCTAATCCCAGATGTGCACTATATGAAATAGATGTATTTTTTTCACCCCAGTAAGCACAAAGCCGTATTTCTGGCCTAAATGTGACACGCACTTATGCATATCTAATCCCAGATGTGCAGTATATCAGAGGGTTTTTTCACCCCAGTAAGAAAAAAGCCGTATTTCTGGCCTAAATGTGACAGTCACTTATGCACGTCTAATCCCAGATGTGCACTATATGAAACAGATGTATTTTTTTCACCCCAGTAAGAAAAAAGCCATATTTCTGGCCTAAATGTGACACTCACTTATGCACGTCTAATCCCAGATGTGCACTATAAGAAACAGATGTATTTTTTTCACCCCAGTAAACACAAAGCCGTATTTCTGGCCTAAATGTGACACTCACTTATGCACATCTAATCCCAGATGTGCACTATATGGAACAGATGGTTTTTTTTCACCCCAATAAGCAAAAAGCTGTATTTCTGGCCTAAATGTGACACTCACTTATGCACGTCTAATCCCAGATGTGCACTATATGAAACAGATGTATTTTTTTCACCCCAGTAAGCAAAAAGCTGTATTTCTGGCCTAAATGTGACAATCACTTATGCACGTCTAATCCAAGATGTGCACTATATGAAACAGATGTATTTTTTTCACCCCAGTAAGCAAAAAGCTGTATTTCTGGACTTGCAGACATGCAGATAGCCTGTGCTGGTGCACTATCGTTTCATAAAATGGCTGCCGATTATGTATTGATATTGACTAACTGAAGGAAAAAAAGTTTGTTTTCAGTTGTAGTAGGCTCAGGGCTGGCTTAATAAAATTGTGCACTGCACCCACAAAACACATTTGCTGTAGATCGCTGATTAAAGAAGCAGTTCTGAATCGTCATAAGATTTCTCCCTGATCTCTCCCTCACAGCAGCTGCATCCTATCCCTACACTAATCCGAGCAGAGTGACGGGCGGCGCTACGTGACTCCAGCTTAAATAGAGGCTGGGTCACATGCTGCAGTTGGCCAATAACAGCCATGCCAATAGTAGGCATGGCTGTGATGGCCTTTTGGGGCAAGTAGTATGATGCTTGTTGATTGGCTGCTTTGCAGCCTTTAAAAAAGTGCCATAAAAATCGCCGAACACCGAACCGGAACTTTTACGTAAATGTTCGGGTTCGGGTCCGGGTGCCGAAAACCCTAAAGTTCAGTACGAACCCGAACTTTACAGTTCGGGTTTGCTCAACTCTAGTTGCTATGGTTTCACCTGAGACGTGTCACCCAGCCTTGGTGGAGTAAAAGCCAGGATAGTGGATGCTGTTGCTACTTAGCATAGCTGGTTTCAGCTAATCCAGGCTTTTATTGGGAATAAGCAAAGAGCTGGGTGGGTGCTTATTCCCCACAGTCCACTCCGGATTTTACAGGTGGCCCATATCCACGGTTGTGATTTTAAAAGTCAGCAGCAAGAAGCAGGGTGCATCTGTATAAGTGAGAGGCTTACAGATGAAAGAGCGCAAGGCATGTGTGAAGCAACATTGGCCTGAGGACGGTTCTAGGTGAGACCGGAGCCTGTATCACTCTGTTCTTATCCAGGGGCAGACACAGGCAGCAAAGGGCCCCTGTGCAAAAGATGTACCTGCCCCCCCCCCCCCCAAACCACACATACAAATACAAACATATATGTGCAAATAAAAAACATCCTGTGAATATGTTTACAGTATGTATATATATTCTTTTCATACTAGGTCACGCCTCTAACTCTTCCTTATTCCCCCTTTGTGCCAGTACATAGTAGATATGTCCAGACATGTGCCCCCTCACAGTAGTAATGGTCAGATACAGTACAGACCAAAAGTTTGGACACACCTTCTCATTCAAAGTTTTCTTTATTTTCATGACTATGAAAATTGTAGATTCACACTGAAGGCATCAAAACTATGAATTAACACATGTGGAATTATATACATAACAAAAAAGTGTGAAACAACTGAAAATATATCATATTCTTGATTCTTCAAAGTAGCCACCTTTTGCTTTGATTACTGCTTTGCACACTCTTGGCATTCTCTTGATGAGCTTCAAGAGGTAGTCACCTGAAATGGTTTTCACTTCACAGGTGTGCCCTGTCAGGTTTAATAAGTGGGATTTCTTGCCTTATAAATGGGGTTGGGACCATCAGTTGCATTGTGGAGAAGTCAGGTGGATACACAGCTGATAGTCCTACTGAATAGACTGTTAGAATTTGTATTATGGCAAGAAAAAAGCAGCTAAGTAAAGAAATACGAGTGGCCATCATTACTTTAAGAAATGAAGGTCAGTCAGTCCGAAAAATTGGGAAAACTTTGAAAGTGTCCCCAAGTGCAGTCACAAAAACTATCAAGCGCTACAAAGAAACTGGCTCACATGCGGACCCTCCCCTAGGAAAGGAAGACCAAGAGTCACCTCTGCTGCGGAGAATAAGTTCATCCGAGTCACCAGCCTCAGAAATCGCAGGTTAACAGCAGCTCAGATTAGAGACCAGGTCAATGCCTCACAGAGTTCTAGCAGCAGACACATCTCTAGAACAACTGTTAAGAGGAGACTGTGTGAATCAGGTCTTCATGGTAGAATATCTGCTAGGAAACCACTGCTAAGGACAGGCAACAAGCAGAAGAGACTTGTTTGGGCTAAAGAACACAAGGAATAGACATTAGACCAGTGGAAATCTGTGCTTTGGTCTGATGAGTCCAAATTTGAGGTCTTTGGTTGTCTTTGTGCGACGCAGAAAAGGTGAACGGATGGACTCTACATGCCTGGTTCCAATCGTGAAGCATGGAGGAGGAGGTGTGATGGTGCTTTGCTGGTGACACTGTTGGGGATTTATTCAAAATTGAAGGCATACTGAACCAGCATGGCTACCACAGAATCTTGCAGCGGCATGCTATTCCATCCGGTTTGCGTTTAGTTGGACCATCATTTATTTTTCAACAAGACAATGACCCCAAACACACCTCCAGGCTGTGTAAGGGCTATTTGACCATGAAGGAGAGTGATGGGGTGCTGCGCCAGATGACCTGGCCTCCACAGTTACCGGACCTGAACCCAATCGAGATGGTTTGGGGTGAGCTGGACCGCAGAGTGAAGGCAAAATGGCCAACAAGTGCTAAGCATCTTTGGGAACTCCTTCCAGACTGTTGGAAGACCATTTCAGGTGACTACGTCTTGAAGCTCATCAAGAGAATGCCAAGAGTGTGCAAAGCAGTAATCAAAGCAAAAGGAGGCTACTTTGAAGAACCTAGAATATGACATATTTTCAGTTGTTTCACACTTTTCTGTTATGTATATAATTCCACGTGTTAATTCATAGTTTTGATGCCTCCAGTGTGAATCTACAATTTTCATAGTTATGAAAATGAAGAAAACTCTTTGAATGAGAAGGTATGTCCAAACTTTTGGTCTGTACTGTATGTGCCCCCTCACAGTAGTAATGGTCAGATATGTGCCCCTCTTCACAGGAAGTTAAATAAATATACTCATCTAGTTCCTCATGATCACAGTTCAGCCACTGGCAGTAGCAGGATGTAGTGTCACACATCACACTGCTGGTCTGTGTAGGAGGAGGAGCACAGCAGATTCCCAGCTGCACCGCTCCTCCTCCTATACAGAGCAGCAGTGTGATGTGTGACACTACATCCTGCTACTGCTGTGGAGCCAGGTCTATATTTAGATTTGATGCTGCCCTAAGCACTTTAGTGCCAGCTTTTCCTCGTGAAGTCCATAGCTGATGGTAAAATGCTCCCTAGGCCTGCAGCTATCCCTCAGGACTCCCTCATACACTTGGACAATTAAAGGACTGACCTGTTACGTGTGCGCTTGGCAGCTGAAGGCATCTGTGTTGGTACCATGTTCTTATGTGCCTGCATTGCTGAGAAAAATGATATTTTATCATATACACACAGGGGCGTTACTATTACACCTAGAGGCTCCGCTCTCTCTGTAACTGCCGTGCCCTGTGCACTTTAACATGGCCCGGTTGGATGACATTTTCACTGCCAGGCAGGGTCGTCTTTAACACGGGGCTGCTGCCCTGGGCCCAAGGCAGCTCCCTCTTGAGCCCTGCTGGCCACTGCCCTGGGTGTCAGGCTGTCAGCTATACAGGGGGGTGCTGCCATGCCATGCCTGCCTGCTGGCACTCCAGGCAGCGTACTGTAAGAGCTGTGATTCTCTTAAGAGAAAGGACCTTAGATGACATCATCACCATGTGACCAGTAACCTAGCAATATTACTGGTGACATGGCTATGAGGTAATCAAAGGTCCTTTCTTTGTACCAGGAGTGTTGCTGTAGGAGAGGTTTTCCTTAACTGTGGAGCTTTTTTTGTGAAGATTACATCAGGAAAAGGTGACATGGGCTGTTATACTAATATACTGTAAGCTACTGTATACTGTGGGGTGCTATACTGCTCTACTGTATACTATGGGGTGCTGTAAACTGTGGGTCGCTGTAAACTGTGGGGTGCAGTATACTGTGGGGTGCTGTATACTGCTCTACTGTATACTGTAGGGTGCTGTATACCGTGGGGTGCTGTATATTGTGGTGTGCTATACTGCTCTACTGTATACTATGGGGTTCTGTATACTGTTGGGTGCTATACTGCTCTACTGAATACTATGGGGTGCTGTATACTGTTGGGTTGCTGTATACTGTGGGTTGCTGTATACTGTGGGGTTCTATACTGCTTTACTGTATACCTGGGGTGCTGTATACTGTGGGGTGCTGTATACTGTGAGGTGCTGTATTCTGTATAGTTTGGGGTGCTGTATACTGTATACTGTGCGGTGCTGTATACCTTGAGGTGCTGTATATTGTGGAGTGCTATACTGCTCTACTGTATACTGTGGTGTGCTGTATACCATTGGGTTGCTGTATACTGTGGGGTGCTATACTGCTTTACTGTATACTGTGGGGAGCTGTATATTGTGGAGTGCTATACTGCTCTACTGTATAGTAGGGGGTGCTATACTGCATACTGTGGGTTGCTGTATACTATAGAGTGCTATACTGCATACTGTGGGGTGCTATATACTATAGGGTGCTATACTGCATACTGTGGGGTGCTTTATACTATAGGGTGCTATAATGCATACTGTGGGGTGATGGGGTGCACTGTAACGCTAGGGTGAGCCAAGCCCCGGTCTCCTTCCTGAACTGCAGAGTGGTGCCCACTTCAAGCCTGAGCCCAGCTGCCCAGAGCACTGATCCTGAGCAGCTGGAGTCTTCAGAACTGGAAGTATTTACAGTCATTCACTGTACTCTAGCCGGTGTGTGGATTTTTTTTTTGTGTGTGCTAGGGTGTGGGAAGGCGGGATCCAGGGGGCCCAAGTAAATTTTTGCCCAGGGTCCAATCAATATTAAAGACGGCCCTGCTGCCAGGCCCTGTCATAGTAGAGCGGCAGTTGCAGAGACGGCAGAGCCTCTAAGTGTAAAAGTAACGCCCCCGTTGCTCCTAGAGGATCATTTGCATATATTCAAATATTCATTTTTTTTTCTCAATAATGCAGGCATTTATTAACATGGGCCCAACACAGACCGGCACTGATGGGTGGCTTTAGCGCTGCCATAGCCATTTTACAGGCTAAGGCAGCGCAAAAGCATGTCCATTAGTGCCAGTGACATCACCGGGCTCACTGCCAGGCAGAAGCCACCCCCAAATAGTATCCCCAGTGGTAATAAGGTTCCCTGCAGTGCCCTCAGTACTAATAAGGCCTCCCTATAGGGCACCTCTTATGATCTATAAGGCACTTCTATAGAGCCCACAGTAGTAGTAATGCCCTCCACCACTGCCCACAGTATTTATAATGTTCCCTGCAGTGCCTCTGTAATTATAATACCTCCTGCCATACCCCTGGAGTTATAATCATCTCTGTAGTGCCCCCATAAATGATAATGCCCGTCTTCTGCCTCCAGTCTTCTATACCATGCAGTCCCATGTAAATAACACCAGTCGGCTCCCACCAATCTTCTATATCAGTGGTGGCAAACCTATGGCACGGGTGCCAGAGGCGTCACTCAGAGCCCTCTCTGTGGGCACCAGCGCCCTGGAAAAAAGTCTATGGTGTACCAATATGCCCCATCACTGTTCTATATGATACAGTCCCATGTAAATAACCTATCTTCCTTACAGTCTTCTATACCATGCAGTCCCATGTAAATAAATTAACTCCTCTCCCTTCAGTCTTCTATACCATACAGTCCCATTTAAATAACTTATCTTACTTACAGTTCTCTATAACATACAGTCCCATGTAAATAACTTAAATCCACTCCTTCACCCCCTCCAACACATAGTCCCATATAAATAACATCACTCCTTACTCTCCAGTCTTCTAAAATATCCAGTCCCATATAAATAACACCAGTCATCTCCCTCCAATTTTCTATAACATACAGTCCCATGTAAAAAACATATATTTCTTATAGTCTTCTATAACATACAGTCCTATGTAACTGACACCCCTCCCCTCCCTTCAGCCCCTCTAACATACAGTCCCAGTTAAATAACATATTTCCCTCCCACTAAGCAGGGAGGAGGTATAATGGGGAGAATAGGAAAATCTACCAGCATTTCTTGGACACATTCATTCCATGGCATCACAGGTCTCCACTGCGGAGCGCTGCCTCTTTCTGCACTGGTCACATGACGGTTACCTCATCACAGGTCCTACCTCCACTTCCACTGCTGAAAAGATCACATGACTATGATGTCATCGAAGGTCCTTCAGCTATGGAGTGTAGACACAAACCGGCATCAGATTCGCTGCCCAGGTTACCCAGGTTACCTTGTCGGCAGAGGTAGTGAATTTAAAATATGATAAGATAAAAAAATAAACGCTTCTGCTGGCACTGGGATGGGCCCCCTCCCTTGCTGGGCCCCTGTGCAGCTGAACCAGCTGCACAGGTGGTATGTCCACCCCTGTTATGGACTGACTATCTGACCCGGCTGTACTGCACTGTAAGTTGGCTGGAACTATCAATAAACTGGATTGAAGTGACTTTGTTGTGTCCCTGCCTTTCTTCAACACTGGTCGTAGGAGCTGACGGCTTTACAATATAGCTCCCAACCGTCCCGGATTGCAATGGCGGTCTTTCTGTCCCGGTACGGGGGAGCTATGTCCCAGTTTCTGGCAGCTGTCTCTGCTTCCATAGGAAGCAGAGACAGTTGCCTGTGCATTGTGATGAAGCAGAGAGCCGAGATCGGCTTCCTGCTTCATCATCCTTCCCTCCTGCCGGCTCTCCACACCTCTTGTCTATGTGGGGGGCAGGGCCGGCCGGCAGTTAGCCTCAGCTCCGCCTCCTCCACAGACCAGAGCAGCCGATGTCCTGCTGCTGCTGCTGCTGGGAACAAGGTAAGTTTGTGGTGTTTATTTTTTTTACTTTCTATGAGGGGCACATAACTAGACATATTACTGGGGGCACATAACTGGGCATATTACTGGGGGCACAGCTGGGCATATTACTGGGGGCACATAACTGCACATATTACTGGGGGAACATAACTGGGCATATTACTGGGGGCACATAACTGGACATATTACTGGTGGCAGATCTGGGCATATTAATGGGGGACATAACAGGGCATATTACTGTGGGAACAGCTGGGCATAAAAAAATTTAGAAAGTTGGGAAGTATGATATACAGTTGCAAGAAAAAGTATGTGAACCCTTTGGAATGATATGGATTTCTGCACAAATTGGTCATAAAATGTGATCTGATCTTCATCTAAGTCACAACAATAGACAATCTCAGTCTGCTTAAACTAATAACACACAAAGAATTAAATGTTACCATGTTTTTATTGAACACACCATGTAAACATTCACAGTGCAGGCGGAAAAAGTATGTGAACCCCTACACTAATGACCTCTCCAAGAGCTAATTGGAGTGAGGTGTCAGCCAACTGGAGTCCAATCAATGAGATGAGATTGGAGGTAAAAAAAAAATGAGACAAAGATATTTTCAGAACCTTTTCCACCTTTAATGTGACCTATAAACTGTACAACTCAATTGAAAAACAAACTGAAATCTTTTAGGTAGAGGGAAGAGAAAATATAAAAATAAAATAATATGGTTGCATAAGTGTGCACACCCTTAAACTAATACTTTGTTAAAGCACCTTTTGATTTTATTACAGCACTCAGTCTTTTTGGGTATGAGTCTATCAGCATGGCACATTTTGACTTGGCAAGATTCGCCCACTCTTCTTTGCAAAAACACTCCAAATCTGTCAGATTGCGAGGGCGTCTCCTGTGCACAGTCCTCTTCAGATCACCCCACAGATTTTCAATCTTCTTCTGGTGAAGCCATTCCTTTGTTGATTTGGATGTACAGGTCCTTCTAAAAAAATTAGCATATTGTGATAAAGTTCATTATTTTCTGTAATGTACTGATAAACATTAGACTTTCATATATTTTAGATTCATTACACACCAACTGAAGTAGTTCAAGCCTTTTATTGTTTTAATATTGATGATTTTGGCATACAGCTCATGAAAACCCAAAATTCCTATCTCTAAAAATTAGCATATCATGAAAAGGTTCTCTAAACAAGCTATTAACCTAATCATCTGAATCAACTAATTAACTCTAACCACCTGCAAAAGATTCCTGAGGCTTTTAAAAACTCCCAGCCTGGTTTATTACTCAAAACCGCAATCATGGGTAAGACTGCCGACCTGACTGCTGTCCAGAAGGCCATCATTGACACCCTCAAGCAAGAGGGTAAGACACAGAAAGAAATTTCTGAACGAATAGGCTGTTCCCAGAGTGCTGTATCAAGGCACCTCAGTGGGAGGTCTGTGGGAAGGAAAAAGTGTGGCAGAAAACGCTGCACAACGAGAAGAGGTGACCGGACCCTGAGGAAGATTGTGGAGAAGGACCGATTCCAGACCTTGGGGGACCTGCGGAAGCAGTGGACTGAGTCTGGAGTAGAAACATCCAGAGCCACCGTGTACAGGCGTGTGCAGGAAATGGGCTACAGGTGCCGCATTCCCCAGGTCAAGCCACTTTTGAACCAGAAACAGCGGCAGAAGCGCCTGACCTGGGCTACAGAGAAGCAGCACTGGACTGTTGCTCAGTGGTCCAAAGTACTTTTTTCGGATGAAAGCAAATTTTGCATGTCATTCGGAAATCAAGGTGCCAGAGTCTGGAGGAAGACTGGGGAGAGGGAAATGCCAAAATGCCTGAAGTCCAGTGTCAAGTACCCACAGTCAGTGATGGTCTGGGGTGCCATGTCAGCTGCTGGTGTTGGTCCACTGTGTTTTATCAAGGGCAGGGTCAATGCAGCTAGCTATCAGGAGATTTTGGAGCACCTCATGCTTCCATCTGCTGAAAAGCTTTATGGAGATGAAGATTTCATTTTTCAGCACGACATGGCACCTGCTCACAGTGCCAAAACCACTGGTAAATGGTTTACTGACCATGGTATTACTGTGCTCAATTGGCCTGCCAACTCTCCTGGCCTGAACCCCATAGAGAATCTGTGGGATATTGGGAAGAGAAAGTTGAGAGACGCAAGACCCAACACTCTGGATGAGCTTAAGGCCGCTATCGAAGCATCCTGGGCCTCCATAACACCTCAGCAGTGCCACAGGCTGATTGCCTCCATGCCACGCCGCATTGAAGCAGTAATTTCTGCAAAAGGATTCCCGACCAAGTATTGAGTGCATAACTGAACATAATTATTTGAAGGTTGACTTTTTTTGTATTAAAAGCACTTTTCTTTTATTGGTCGGATGAAATATGCTAATTTTTTTAGATAGGAAATTTGGGTTTTCATGAGCTGTATGCCAAAATCATCAATATTAAAACAATAAAAGGCTTGAACTACTTCAGTTGGTGTGTAATGAATCTAAAATATATGAAAGTCTAATGTTTATCAGTACATTACAGAAAATAATGAACTTTATCACAATATGCTAATTTTTTTAGAAGGACCTGTATGCTTTGGGTCATCGTCATGCTGAAAGATGAAGTTCCTCTTCATGTTCAGCTTTCTAGCAGAAGCCTAAGATTTTGTGCCAATATTAAAGTAAAGAAGTGGAATAGACGGCTCTACTGCTCAGGTAAATGGTAGAGGTGCAAAAGCTGCTTGGTCTGACTCACCCAGTCAGAGACATAAAATTACGAAAGGATAAAGGATAAGCAGGCACACTCTTATTTGGGTACAAGGTATTGATTTATTTATATTCTAGTGTTCGTGGGGTCTGGTGGATGGAAAAAAGTGTATAAAAGTAGTCCCTTTTAATAAATGAAAAAATGAAAAATGAAAATTGGAGGAGTATTGAAGTGGTAATTAATCACCACTGGATGGGAGGTGATGGATGTCCTGGAAAAAATTGTCCTAGAAAAACTGGTGGATAATAAAATGTATAGGGTACCTAGATAAAGAGTAGAATGTCTAGATGTAAATCTAGATAAAAAAAACTTTAGAAAAGAATGTTCATAGAGTCTTTCAAAAGCAGATAAAAATACCAAGAAAAATATATTCATAAAGTCTTAAATATAGTGGTCACTGATCAGTAGTAAAATCCAGTATAAGATGTATGGGATAGTCATTCAGAGTCGCTGTGAAGAGGATTTTTGTCCAATAATAATAATGCCCCTTTGTGCAATTGGAATATAATGTGGATAACAAATTGCCGCTCAGCAGAGGATCAATGGTGCGCCTTTTCAAAGTATAGTTTACAAATGTAACAATTTATGGCTGGTGGTAGTTATGTTCCATATGTTGCGCTATGGAGGAAAGGGGTGCTCTGTGCCTAAGGTGCGGCGTCCCGCACTGTCTCTGGCTACAGAGATCACTTACCCTTCCCGGCGCTTGATCTCTTGGGTCCTCTGATGGTATTCTACTGTTCCTGGGAGGCTGTTGCGATCCAGTCCGGTTCTCAAGAGTCAGCGGCATGCCTCGTGTTGCCAAGGACGCCGGGGTGCGTGGTTCGCGCGTCTAGAGAGTGACGTAGGTGGTCACGTGATCACGGACTTTCTTTCAAGCGCCTTCACAGTGTTTCTCCTACTCTGTTGCGAGTAGTGAATATTCCGGTAATCCTCAGCTTTCTTAAACGCGTTTCGGGAGTTTCTCTAGGACAATTTTTTCCAGGACATCCATCACCTCCCATCCAGTGGTGATTAATCACCACTTCAATACTCCTCCAATTTTCATTTTTCATTTTTTCATTTATTAAAAGGGACTACTTTTATACACTTTTTTCCATCCACCAGACCCCACGAACACTAGAATATAAATAAATCAATACCTTGTACCCAAATAAGAGTGTGCCTGCTTATCCTTTATCCTTTCGTAATTTTGTGCCAATATTGACTGGTATTTGGAACTGTTCATAATTCCCTCTAGCTTAACTAAGGCCCCAGTTCCAGCTGAAGAAAAACAGCCCCAAAGCATGAAACTGCCACCACCATGCTTCACTGTGGGTATGGTGTTCTTTTGGTGATGTGCAGTGTTGTTTTTGCGCCAAAAATATATTTTGGAATTATGGCTAAAAAGTTCAACCTTGGTTTCATCAGACCATAACACCTTTTACCACATGCTTTTGGGAGACCTCAGATGTGTTTTTGCAAAATGTAGCCTGGCTTGGATGTTTTTCTTCGTAAGAAAAGGCTTTCGTCTTGCCACTCTACCCCATAGCCCAGACATATGAAGAATACGGGAGATTGTTGTCACATGTACCACACAGCCAGTACTTGCCAGATATTCCTGTAGCTCCTTTAATGTTGCTGTAGGCCTCTTGGTAGCCTCCCAGACCAGTTTTCTTCTCGTCTTTTCTTTAATTTTGGAGGGACGTCCAGTTCTTGGTAATGTCACTGTTGTGCCATATTTTCTCCACTTGATGATGACTGTCTTCACTGTGTTCCATGGTATATCTAATGCCTTGGAAATTCTTTTGTACCCTTCTCCTGACTGATACCTTTTAACAATGAGATCCCTCTGATGCTTTGGAAGCTCTCTGTGGACCATGGCTTTTGCTATGGGATGCGACTAAGAAAATTTCAGGAAAGACCAACTAGAGCAGCTGAGCTTTATTTGGGGTTAATCAGAGGCACCTTAAATGATGGCAGGTGTATGCTGACTCCTATTTAACATGATTGTGAATGTGATTGCTTACTTCTGAACACAGCTACATCCCCAGTTATAAGAGGGTGTGCATATTTATGCAGCCACATTATTTTAGTTTTTTTGTTTTCTTCCCTCCACCTAAAAGATTTCAGTTTGTTTTTCAATTGAGTTGTACAGTTTTTAGGTCACATTAAAGGTGGAAAAAGTTCCGAAATTATTTATCTTTGTCTAATTTTTTTACATCACAGAAACCTGACATTTTAACAGGGGTGTGTAGACTTTTTATATCCACTGTATATATATATATATATATATATATATATATATATAAACCAGAGGTTTATACAAAATGTGTGCGTATATCTTAATCCCAAGTAAATCCGTCACCTTGTCATTGCCACGTGATCCTGTCATGCATTGTGTTATTGAGGCGCCCTACCTCTGAACCCTGGAGCCAGAATCTTTGAGGTGTTCGTTATTATCACAGGCTCTTACAAATGGATAGGTCTTTTCAGCCTGTCTGTTAAAAAGCCGCAGAACAGAGATTACAATATTGGTTCAGTCATGACACGAGCGAGGAGCTGCTGACAGATGTGGAGGGTCAATGTTCTATAAGAGAGCGCACAGTGACAGCTCTGGACTGTGATACTCGTACTTTACTGTCATCCCAGCAGCTGTCTCCTTTATTATAATCTTGCTGTGTGGCTATGTCAGTCTGTTGGCAGCTCGGCGAACAAATCCGTACAATTTGCCCTTTGGCACATCTTCAAAATCAATGTCATTTTTTAAAGTGTGCATCGTGCAGTGGTTACTTCATGCCGTTAGACATTGTCTCATATATGTAAGCTAGCAAAACCAAGCGAGGTACTGCTCGTGGTACAAATGTAATAGTGGCATTTTACATGCTGCAGGTAAGAACAGGAATACTACCCTGCAGAAAGATGAATAATTTAATATTAAAATGCAATTAATTTCAGGTCCTGATAAAATTCCATCTAATAATAAATCCGTACTGCTTGGCCAGGATCCCTAGGTGGTGCTGGTTCTGTATTTAGACTGACATCTAAAATGCAGCACATTGTACCTTATTCATATCCATGAGGGGGATAGAAAGTGGTAACCATTTTTCAGATCCTAAAACTGCCCCACTTCATGCAGTAGTAAGCAAGGGATTGAGCTCAAGATTCTTAAAGGAGCTTTCCAATGATTGATGAAAAAAATAAAAAAAAATCAGACATCATATAGTACATGACAATCTTCTAACAAAGCTATAAGCAGCCCTGTACCTCACGTGGATCCAGAGATCTCCCCAGTCATTGCTCCAATTGCTCCTCGGGTTCTCTTCCTATTGCAGCTCTGGGGATGTGTCCTTTCTGCTGCAGCTCTCTACCAATCACAGCTCAGGGGGCGTGTGCCCTTTCTGCCTCAGCTATCTCCCTGTAACTGTCTTACATTATAAAACAAATAAATAAAAATCTGACTGGCAGTTGAATTGGAACTGAGCATGTGCGTCCATCTCAGTGAGGTGGACAGAAAAATAATGGGGGAAAAAAACTGCGGTAGGCGCTATACGGATGCATTTTATTGAATAGCTCAGTGGCTATACTAAATGTTTAATTACATGCGATTACAAAAGTATTCAGATCCTGGATGCTTTTTTGAAAAATGTAGAGTATTTTTTGTGGGACTACTTCTTTATATTTGCATTGATTTGAGGGTCATGTTAAAGGGAACCTGTCACTGGGATTTTGTGTATAGAGCTGAGGACATGGGCTGCTAGATGGCCGCTAGCACATCCGCAATACCCAGTCCCCATAGCTCTGTGTACTTTTATTGTGTAAAAAAAACAATATGCATATGATACATATGCAAATTAACCTGAGATGAGTCCTGTCCCTGACTCATCTCACATACAGGACTCATCTCAGGTTAATTTGCATATGTATCAAATCGTTTTTTTTACACATTAAAGCACACAGAGCTATGGGGACTGGGAATTACGGATGTGCTAGGGGCCATCTAGCAGCCCATGTCCTCAGCTCTATGCACAAAATCCCAGTGACAGGTTCCCTTTAAAGCAAGCTTGGTGTATTCATTGTCCTAATGCCATTGAGACTGAAAATATTATTGGCTCTGGTTCTGTTCTGCGAGTTGACTTCTTGGGATGGAAGATTTTCTGGCTCTCCAACCACTTAAACCCGTATACCCAATGTAAGACACAAAACACATGACTTGGTGTAAAAAGGCCGCAGCTTAAATTTATTAGCCACAATAAATTAAATAAGTATTGTACAGATACCTAGTAACATAAATACTAGTCCAATAATTAATCAAAACATTCTTACCAGCAACAATCCTACATGAATCCATCATCAAACCAATATGTAATTTTTGAACATGAAGGGATCCTAAAAGGCAATCCAAGTAACCAAATTCGCCCCTTGCGAACCTCCTCACATGATCCAGGTTTAATCTAACCTTACCCTCGGCCGCACTCTCCGACCCAAGGGCACCAACTCTTGGAATTAAATCCCTGCCAGGCTATTAGCCCCAACAGGATCCCCCAGCTTTCCATTCACCACAATGTCCTAGATGCACGCCGCAAGAGATATAGCCATGCACCTATTCCAAGTTTTGCCTCCCAGGATCCCTCCTTTAACCTGCTTGCTACGACAAGAGCAGTTTTTTCAATCCATCCTGAACTAAATTTTACCGGCGGGTTGGAGGGAAACTTCTCTTCACGGATCCAACTGACCTTAAACTCCCCCCCTAAGACCCTATATCCCTGGCACAAATCTGCTGCTCCACCCCCCCCCCCCCCCCACAACTCCACCCCTGCAACCCAACTGTCCTAATGTTAACCCTATGTGCCACAACCTTCCACCATAGTCAAGCCGCATTTTGCTACGGCTGCGCCCTGCTCCATTGCTTTTCGGATTGCTATTATTGTTATTGACCTCGGCTTGCCTTTGACAACTCTCTGTCTCGTGTTTTAGTACAGTGCTTTCCATCTGGTTCTGACTTTGTGACTACCCTCTGTCTTGCGATTTGTACTGTTTTGTCCTTCTGGTTTTGACCCATTCCTGTACGACACCGTCCCTGTGTGTGTTTGTCTTGCACTGTAGCAGTGTAGGGAATGTCGACTAGTTGCAGACTTGCCGTCTAGGGCTTGCTCTGCAAGTAGGCAGGGAAATCGGGTAGGGTTCCGGTTAGGGCTCACTGTCTGCGTATGCAGCGTCCCACTACGTGTGTGTGGGCACTGCTTAAAAGCACTTTTTACATTTGAAACTGTATTGTGCTGTATTGTGGTACTTTGTACTATTGCATCTGCAAAATCCCTGTTACCAGGCAGATTAGGTGTAATTAATACATCCCACCACTGGATAGTTCAGGTCTTATATATATACCTAGGTCAGGCCTAGTGATAGGAGGTTCTTAGATAAGAAAATGTAGTGCAGAAGAGAGCAGATCTGAGGAGGTCAGATCAGATTAGTGGGAGAAAATGTAAAGTGAAGACTTCATGACACAGATTAGTGAGTGGAGCCAACTTCGCTAGGAGGTAGTACCAAGATGTGAGGCGCAGAAGAGCATTTTCCTTCTGTGGCCAGACTATAGACTTGCATCCCTGACCAGTAGGAGAAGAGTTTGCCTCCCTGAAAAAGAAACAAGCTTTCCTTAGGAATCATCGGTGATAAGAGCCATTATTGAGGGCCACAGACACCGTTGCATGGTGGAGGATTTATAGCTTCAGGCAGCCACACCATACTTCTAAGAGACAGTTGAGTTTTCCTGTTTAAATGTTCAGCTTGTAGGGAAAGGACAAGGAATAGGACTGAGCACATCAATAGGAACCAGGTAAACCTAACCCACTGCTCCAAACTAAAATCTGAAAAGCCTAGAAACAGTGGATTTGCAGAATCAACTTTGTATCATCAAGAGACTGCATATTTGTACTGCTGCAACCAAAGTCATCAACAGTAAAAGTTGTGAGTTGCATCTCACCACTGTCTACCTCATTATTACCACTACTGGTTGTACCACCATTAACGGTACTGGCGTCACGACAAAACATCTTACACTCAAGTGCCCGACGCATGCGCATAAAGCAGAGGCTGCAGCACTTGAGTCCGGAGAGTTGTAGCCGCCGCCCAGCTAAGTGAATATTGATGAGCTGGGCGGGGCTTCAGAACGGCAGTTAGGAGCGGCTGGCTGGGCGCATTTTGACATGAAACGCCGCCCCTTGGGCAGATTGGTGACCGGACAAGCAGGTTATATAACTTTATATTTTGGTACTTATAAGGTGGACAGGGGGGATACTTAGATCATTTTAATAGACTTTATAAGACCTGTACTCACGTATATATACCTAAATATGCTAATTGGGGCTGTCAGTGTCCCTTTAATACTGAAAAAAAATAAAAGCTTTGTAAAAAATATTTTTTTATTGCCATATTCTAATCCCTATAACATTTTTATATTTACATCTATGGAGCAAATTTTTTGTGAGGTGATCTGTACTTTTTAGTGATATCATTTTGGAGTGTGTGTGAGTTTTAGATAAGTTTTTAATACATTTTTTGGGGAGGTGAACTGACAAAAAAATGGTGAATTGGCCATTTTGAATTGTTTTTCTGCTATGTCATTCTTTTTTTTTTTTTTTAAGTCACCCCAGTTGCCTATAAACAGCAATCGTTGGATTTCCAATTGTATTCTGTGTTGGATATTTCTCCTTCACAGAACACAGCGTTCAGTACATTCCAATGCAGTGCTGCCACCTGCAGGCCTGTATTGGAATATATCAGTGATAGCCTTGAGTCTGCATGAGGCTTCGATACCTATCACAGTAACATAACAACTTATCCAATCTAAGCCTGGGGAGGCTGTTACGGGTTTGAAACAAGAGAAACACTGTGGCTATGGTGCCCGCTGATCTCACAAGTGTGCGCCATCCAAGTGACAACTCCCATCATACATGTATAGCAAAGGTCGTCCAGGGGTTAACTTGTGCAATTTTATAAACGCCCCCCAATGATGCTCAGTCTAAAGAAAAAAAACAACTTACATATTCACTAGCACTTTATTCCAGTGCTGAGTCCCACCCTGCTGCTTCTGGACCCCTTTGGACTGAAAATATGACATACAGTCTGTCGAGACATATATCACTGCATCCATTCACTGGCTTCAGCAGACACATGCCTGTGTGTGGAACGCAAAAAAAACAAAAAACAAAAGGGCTAATCCTGAGAGCGCTGAACTGATTGCTACCCCATGTTGGTGACGTTTCGGGGGTGACGCCCCCTTAATCATGCGTGCCTGTGGGTTGTAACCATGCGCTTTAAATACAATTTCTTTCCACCATCATTTCACATTTACATATTTTCATTAATAGCTTCAGTTTTCACAGAGGTACATAAAATATTTATGTTGCATTTAAAACCAGTTACTGAGATACTGATCATAGAAATACCTTAAAGTTGCAAATTTCATTTGACCCTTTAGGATATAGTGTCTCCATTTTCATTATCCATCTAGTCTCGTATTGTAGCACTATCTGTTTTTTTTCTGCCAGAGTAGTACCCTTAATGTAATCCAGCACTAGCCATTTTAAAGGGAACCTGCCACCTCCAGAACACATTTTAAACCAACATTATTACCTTACAGTAGCCCCCAGTGTGTTCCTAATCAGGTTTTTCATTCCTCCACTGGTTGTCCACTCATGCACACTGGCCGTTGTTTTGGTCTGCATCCAAGCCGCAGTTTTGGCGGCTCGGATGTGGACCCATTCACTTCAATGGGGCCGCAAAAGATGCGGACAGCACTCCATGTGCTGTCCGCATCCGTTGCTCCGTTCCGTGGCCCCGCAAACAAAATATAACATGTCCTATTCTTGTCCGCGTTTTGCGGAACGCGCATGGGACGCCATCTGTGTTTTGCAGATCCGCGATTTTTGGACCGCAAAACACACAACGGTCGTGCGCATGCAGCCTAGATCTATGTTTTCGCTATCCTCAGAGTCAGCTTGAATTCAGGGGGCCAGCGGCCTCCTTGCTTCAAGTCAAGCTAAGCCCGCCCCTTACCTGTCCTCCCTTCACTGTGATTGACATCCCGTCTCCGTCTCCTGCACTCAGCCGGCCGCTTTCCTCTCTCTGCGCATGCGCTGGGCTTTTCTATCGTGCATCCTCTTTTAAAATGGAATTGCAGTTAGTACAAAACAGACATAGGAAAGTTCCTTTCTTCCTTGCAGGTAAAAGAGTGTATTCCCTATAGTTCTACCGCTCTGATATGAAAAAATTGTTTTTTCTTTAAATAAATTGCCATATTTTTTTATCATATTTTAATGATCTCCAATATTTATTTATAGCCTTTTTAATGAGAGTCGCGTGTCTATAATAAGTCCCTATATATATGCAGCGATTATCCTTGGCCTTTTTTTCTTTTCTGACTAATAGATCTTCACGTAAAGCTTTATCTACTTCACTACTAATGTTTTTAATCAGTCTCCCTGGGTAACCACAATCTGTGAATTTTTTAGCAAATTTTTTTTATGCTTGTCATACTCGTGGTCCGTTTTAGTGATGCGTTTTGCTCCAATAAATTGACCTTTTGGTATATTTTTGAATAAGTGTTGGGCGTGATAGCTGGAATATACTGTAACAATACATTATTTCGATCAGTTGGCTCGGTATATAGTGTAGTATTAAATCTCTCATTGTCTCCTTTCTTAACCCCTTCCCGACACATGACGTAATAGTACATCATGGCGGCAGGTGTGTTTCCGCATTTTGGCGTACTATTACGTCATGGTGATCGAGCAGGCACCAGAGCGGTGCGCGCCCGATCACTGCAGGGGCCCGGCAGTCCCTGATAGCCGGGCCCCTGCTGTATCCGCCGGCATCGCTGTACAGGCGGGTTAACCCCTTCTATGCCGCGATCAGCGCTGACCGCAGCATAGAAGGGATTTGCGGTGGGTGAGGGAGCCTATCGGGTCCCCGCCCTGCTGTGGCGGGGACCTGATGGGTGAGAAGGCAGCCCGATGCCGTGCAGAGGCTGCCCAATGCCTTGCATGGCATCAGGAACTGCCTTCTACGGCAGCCGAGGAGATCCAGCCTCAGGCTGGGTCTCCTAGGCAACATGTTAGTGTATGACTCAGTGTAATACACTAACAGGCAATGCATTACAATACAGATGTATTGTAATGCATTGCAGAGGGGATCAGACCCCCAAAAGTAAAGTCCCAGAGTGGGACAGAAATAACGTTTAAATATAAAAAAAAAACGTTTCAAGTAAATAATTTATATTAAAAAAAAATAAAAATAAATAAAACACACACATATTATGTATCGTCGCGTCCGTAACGACCGGCTCTATAAATATATCACATGATCCACTCCGTCTGATAAACACTGTAAAAATAAAAACTGTTTTTAAAAAAAGCCATTTTTGTCACCTTACATCACAAAAAGTGCAACATCAAGCGATCAAAAAGGCGAATGCCCCCCTAAATAGTACCAATAAAACCGTCACCTGATCCCAAAAAAAGAGAGCCCCCACATAAGACAATCGCGTAAAAAAAAAATAATATATATATATATATATATATATATATATATATATATATATATATATAGCTCTCAGAACATGGAGACACTAAAACATTTGGTTTAAAAAATGCAATTATTGTGTTAAAGTGAAATAAATAAAAAAGTATACATATTAGGTATCGACACATCCGTAACAACCAGCTCTATAAAAATATCACATGAATTAACCGCTCAGGTGAACAGAGTAAGAAAAAAAACCTGTGCCAAAAAAAGCCATTTTTGGTCATCTTGCATCACAAAAATTACAACACCAAGTGATCAAAAAGGCGTATGCCCCCCAAAATAATACCAATCAAATCGTCACCTCATCCCGCAAAAAATGAGTCCCTACCTAAGACAATCGTCCCCCCAAAAAAAAAGTCTCTCTTACGACCACATATGGGGTGTTTCTGTAAAGCTCAGAATCAGGGTGATAAATGTTGAGTTTTGTTTGGCTGTTAACACTCGATGTGTTAAAGAAAAAAATGGATTAAAATGGAAAATCTGCCCAAAAAATTTAATTTGGAAATTTCATCTCCATTTTCCTTTAATTCTTGTGGAACACCTAAAGGGTTAACAAAGTTTGTACAATCAGTTTCGAGTAACTTGAGGGGTGTAGTTTCTACAATAGGGTCATTAATGGGGTGTGTTTATTATGTAATGCTCATAAAGTGACTTCAGACCTGAACTGGTCTTTAAAAAGTGGGTTTTGGAAATTTTCTTAAAAATTGCTTCTAAAATTATAAGGCTTCTAACGTCCCCAAAAAATTAAATTACATTTACAAAATGATGCCAACATAAAGTAGACATATGGGGAATGTTAAGTAATAAATATTTTATGAGGTATCACTTTCTGTTTTAAAAGCAGAGAAATTCGAAATTCTGAATTGCAAATTTTTCAAAATTTTTGGTAAATTTGGGATTTTTCATAAATAAAGGTGAAATATATTGACTCAAATTTATGACTGTCATGAAGTGCAATGTGTCACAAGAAAACAATCTCAGAATGGCTTGGATAAATAAAGAGTTCCAAAGTTATTACCACATAAAGTGACATGTCAGATTTGCAAAAAAATTGCCTGGGCAGGAAGGTGAAAACTGGCCCAGGGTAGAAAGGGTTAATCTATCTTTTTCTTAATCGCCAACAAAGATGCATGCGACAATCTATAGCTGGAAAAATGAGTACCTCAAGTGATTTTAGTACACAAGATGAAAGCCAATCTGATAGCGGACATGTGAACCTGCGCTCTGGGAGAAAAACACCTCAAACAGGAAAAAAAGATAATCGGCAAAAAAAAAAAAAAAAAGTATTGGCAGAATCATAAACCAGCCAACAGTCAGAAGCAGAGAAAGAAAACGACATGGCGAAAAAGAAACAAAGCAAAGTAAAGAAGATATAACAAAAAGAGAAAAAAGTGGATCCCTTGTGGCAAATATTTCCAAACACAGACTATCTGAACATGAAACAGTGATATTGGAAAAAGGTTTGGGATTTGTACCTAAAAATTACATTACTGATTTTGACTTTTTTGTTGATTTTTATAGATTCTGTAGACAAATGTGGATAAAATGTTTTGGTCTGAGAAAAAATATAAAAATAAACAGGTATTGTTCCCCTTGAATGAACTGCCGTCTTCTCTAAAAAGCAGCGGAGCATTCGATCTGGACATACCTAGCGATATGCTGAAAGCCTTCGAGCAAGCGGTTATCAGGGAAGTCACATCCAAGTGGATAGAGGCTCCAAAAGGTTCTAATTAGTGTTGATCGAGCACCATAGTGCTCGGGGGCTCGGGCCGAACACATCGGGAAGTCAATGGGAGAACCCGAGCATTATACCAGGCACCCCCTGCTCTGAAGAGGGGAGGGTGCCTGGTTCATAGGAAAAGGTCAGAAATTGATAGAAACACCACCGAAATGGTTCAGGAACAGCATGAGAAGGATGTCTGGATGCATCTTGGGCTTCTTTCACACGAACGATACGGAATAGCTCCGGATGCGTTCAGTGAAACTCGCACAATTTTGCAAGCAAATTCAGTCAGTTTTGTCTGCAATTGCGTTCAGTTCTTCCGTTTTTTCGCGCGGTTGCAATGCATTTTGATGCGTTTTTCATGCCTGTGTTTAAAAAACTGAAAGTTTACAAACAACATCTTCTAGCAACAATCAGTGAAAAACGCATTGCTTCCGGACTTGCTTCCGGATGCAATGCGTTTTTCACTGAAGCCCTATTCACTTCTATGGGGCCAGGGCTGCGTGAAAAACGCAGAATATAGAACATGCAGCGTTTTTCACGCAACACAGAACTGATGCGTGAAAAAAAAAAAAACGCTCATGTAAACAGACCTATTGAAATGAATAGGTCAGGATTCAGTGCAGGTGCTTATGCGTTTACATCACTCGCTCGTGTGAAAGGGGCCTTAGACTCCCAGATCGCTGCTGGAAACAATGTTGTCCGAGTAGTACGTCATTTTTACAGACTGACAGTAATACATACAAAACCGAAGATAAAATTAATTTTAGAGAAAAAATTGTTAGGAAACATTCTTTCCTGTATATTTACTTGTATATAAAGTGCAAGCGCTGCCAAAAATACAAGGAAGAGGCACACTGATACAACCTGTATATCACATAAAGGAGGGCCTTCATTCACATTGTGGTACAATTGTTCATGTAGTGGGACTCCTACACTCATAAAGCCTATGCACTAAGTGAAAGGGCTGCCAAAAATTACGAGGAACCAGCACTCCGATACACCCTTTATTACACATAAAGGAGGGCATCATACGCACCCTTGAAAAATTATGATTGATGGCCTGCTGGTGACCCTCAAAAACATTAAGAGCAAGGTCCTGCTAGTGACCCTGTATAACATTAGGGGCGAGGGCCTGCTGCTGATCTGACCATGTCAAAAAATTTGTGGACGAGGGCCTGCTGCCGAGCTGACCATTTTAAAAATTGTGTGGACGAGGTCCTGCTGCCGAGCTAAATCTAAAAAATGTTGTGGACGAGGGCCTGCTGCCGAGCTGACCATTTTGAAAATTGTGTGGACGAGGGCCTGCTGCCGAGCTGACCATTTTGAAAATTGTGTGGACGAGGGCCTGCTGCCGAGCTGACCATCTAAAAAATGTGGATGAGGGCCTGCTGACGAGCTGAGCATTTAAAAAAATTTGTGGACGAGAGCCACAGCTCAGTCTGGTCTCTTATCCCCTGCCACATTTCTATGGCGGTGTGCTGTTTGTCACCTAAGCAAATACGTTTCAGCTCGGCCTGTTGCCGCTTCCCCACTACAGTGCTACACTGCTTCCAGCTACTGACCAATGGCTTACTGGTGCTGCAAGATGAGAATTCAGAGGTGGAAGTGGAGGAGGAGGAGAATGGGGGGTTGCAGCCACTAACGTAGGTGGCGGCGGAAACCCTGATGGAAGCAGGGCCCGCAATCCTTGGCATCAGAAGCACCTGTGCCATCCCAGGGTACGACTCGCTCCCAGCCTCCACAACGTTCACCCAGTGTGCCATCAGGGAAATGTAGCATCCCTGGCCAAAAGTGATTGTAATGTCGCTGCCACCACCGCCTAATAAAAAATGACACTGAATGAATGTCACTGATATTTAGGATGCACACACGTTATACAGGAGATTTGGTGCTGGTAATGTCGCTGTTACCACCGGCTAATAAAAAATTACACTGAATGAATGTCAGATATTTCGGATGCGTTAACGTTATACTGGAGATGTAGCACAGGTAAGGTCACTGTCACCACCGCGTAATAAAAAATTACATTGAATGAATGTCACTGATATTTAGAAAGCGCACACGTTATACATGAGGTATAGCGCAAGTAATGTCGCTGCCACCACCGCCTAATAAAATTTACACTGAATGAATGTCATGGATATTTAGGATGCACACATGTTTTACAGGAGATTTGGCGCTGGTAATATCGCTGTCACCACCGGCTAATAAAAAATTACATTGAATAAATGTCGCTGATATTTCGGATGCGCTAACGTTATACTGGAGATGTAGCGCAGGTAATGTCACTGCCGCCAGCAGCAAAAAAATTTGACTGAATGTCACTGATATTCGCAAATGTTATGTCACTGTCCGCAGCGGATACCGTCTACGGAAAATGGTCACTGTATGTCACAGATACATTTTTTCAGTGCACACGTTACACTGCAGATGTGCAACTGGTAATGTCACTGTTAGAAGCGGACACCGTCCATTGACAAAGTACACTGGATGTCACAGATACATTTTGTAAGCACACACGTTACACTGCAGATGTGGCACTGGTAATGTCACTGCCCGCAGCAGACATCGTCTAAGGAAAAAGCACATTGTATGTCACCAAAAATTTTTTGGGATGTGCACACTTTACACTGGAGATGTGGCGCAGCTAATGTCACTGTCCGCAGCGGACATCGTCTACGGAAAAAATGCACTAGACGTCACTGATATTTTAGGGATGCGCACACTTTAAACAGGATATGTGACGTGGATAATTTAACTGTCTGAGGGGACACCATCCATGGAAAAAGTGCACTGGATGTCACTGATATTTTAGGGATGCGCACACTTTACACAGGAGATGTGGCGCGAATAATTTAACTGTCCGCATCGGCCTATTACACGGTATTTAGCTCAGGATGCGCTAAAAATATACAGTCCCTGACAAAAGTCTTGTCGCTTGTGTACAAATTGACCTGAAGTGCAGCTAAAATATATTTCTAATCAAGATTTTGTTACAAGAAATGGGTCATTTTAATCCCAACAGCTTTTGTAATAATGTTTTAGTGCAAAATGAAACTGACAAATGGTATTCTAATATTCACAGCTTGGTATTGCCCATTGAGTCAATTTTTGCCAAGACATAAGTGTTGTCGCCTTGTCATATCAGCTTCACCTGTGACTAATAATGGATCAATTAGGTCTCAGGTGTGTATAAAAAGAACCCCAGTACACTAGACCTTCACATCAACTGCAACTAGACCTCTGCAAACATGCCTAAGATTCACCCGGAGACTAAAGTGTTGATTATCAAGAGGCTGAAGACCAGATCCACTGCTGATGTGGCAGACACCTTCAATGTGTCTACGCGTCAAGTTCAGAGGATAAAAAAAAAGATTTGAAGAGACTGGAGACGTTTTGGACAAGGCCAGGTCAGGCCGACCCCGCAAGACAACTGCTCGAGAGGACCGTTTGTTGGCTCGAAAATCCAAGGCCAGCCCATTTTCCACTGCAGCAGAGCTCCACGAGACCTGGTCACCTGAAGTTCCTGTGTCAACCAGAACAGTTTGTCGGATTCTGTCTCGAAATGGCCTCCATGGTCGAATCAGTGCCCATAAGCCAGCACTAAACAAAAGACAATTAAAAAACCGTGTGGCATTTGCCAAGGCCCACAGCCTGCTAAAAGGATGGATGCTAGAAAAGTGGCAGAAGGTGGATTTTTCAGATTAATCTTCTGTTGAATTAGACCACAGTCGCCGCAAATATTGCAGGAGACCTACTGGAACCTGCATGGAGCCGAGATTTACCCAGAAGACAGTGAAGTTTGGTGGAGGTAAAATCATGGTCTGGGGTTACATCCAGTATGGGGGTGTGCGAGGGATCTGCAGGGTGGAAGGCAACATCAATAGTCTAAAATACCAAGAAATCTTAGCTACCTCTTATATTCCCAACCATAAAAAAGGCCAAATTCTGCAGCAGGATGATGCTCCATCACATACTTCCATCTCCACATCAAAGTTCCTAAAGGCGAAGAAGATCAAGATGCTCCAGGATTGGCCAGCCCAGTCACCAGACATGAACATCATTGAACATATGTGGTGTAGGATGAAAGAGGAAGCATGGAATATGAAACCAAAGAATATTGATGAACTCTGGGAGGCATGCAAGACTGTTTTCTTTGCTATTCCTGATGACTTCATCAATAAATGGATGCTGTCCTTTAAGCTCATGGAAGTCATACAAGATATAAAATTTGGACCTCACAGCACCACTACTTAATTTGCTGACATATTTTTGGATTTGCAGTAAAGTTGATCAATTTCTGTATAGGCGACAAAACTTTTGTCTTGCCAAAATTTGACCTTTCTGTCTTGATTAAATGATGAATATTTTTTCAGTGAAACTAATTTATTTCAGTGCATTAAACATCATTTGGGAGGGCTTTAGCTTTTCATATGAGCTATTTCTAACACCAAATGATTAATTAAAAGTCAGGTTAATAGCAGGAGTTTCTACAAAATAGATACAGGGACTGTATATTGCGGCTGTCACACAAAATAGTCCTTAAAAGGACTTTTGGGTCTCTGAAAAGTTTTTTGTATAAATATCTTCCTATTACACTCCTTACACTGTCTGTCCCTTCCTATGCACAGCTCTCCCTAACACTGAGCAATTTAGCGCAGGTTGCACTACAAACATATATTGCTGCTGTCACACACAATAGTCCTTACAAAGACTTTTGTACATTCAATTACACTCCCTACACTCTGTCCCTTTCTATGCTCAGCTTTCCCTGACTTCGAATGAGCCGAACACGCGTCATCGGGTGCTATATAGCACACGATGGTGCGTTCCGGCCAGCCAATCACTGTAATGCCAGTAGCCAACATGGCTACTGGCATTACAGTTAGGGCAGTACTTATTGGCTGCTTAGCAGCTGCGAAATGTGCGGAGAGGAGACTCGAGAATTGAGCTTTAGCACATGCGGTACTCGGCCGAGTACCACCATGTGCCGAGCATAGCGATGCTCGAGCCGAACTGGTATTCGGCCGAGCATGCTCGCTCAACACTAGTTATAATAACTGTACAATAGATGAAAGAAAGTTATTGGATTCTTTGAAAAATGAAACATCAATAATAATTAAGTGGGCAGACAAAGGGGGAGCAACTGTAATTATGGATCGAGAGGCAATGAAGCAATTGAATGATAATGTATATAAAAAAATTTAAGGAGATCCTACTCGTATATTTATGACGGAAATTAGAATATTATTGAATGAGTTCATTCAAAGTGGAATTATAGAAAAAAAACATTGTGACTACCCTAATATGTGAAAGTCCAACCTACAACCAAAAAAAGTCATATTTGATATTGTCGAGTCTGTAACAACCTCCTCTATAAAAATACCACATGATCTAACCTGTCAAATGAACATTGTAAATAACAAAAAATAAAAGCAATGCCAAAACAGCAATTTTTTGTTACCTTGCTTCACAAAAAGTGTAATATAGGGCAACCAAAAATATATTTACCCTAAAATAGTACCAACAAAACTGCCACCTTATCCCGTAGTTTCCAAAATGGGGTAATTTAGAGTTTTTATTCTAGGGGTGCATCAGGGGGTCTTCATATGTGACATGGCAACTTAAAATTATCCCAGTGAAATCTGCCTTCCAAAAACCATGTGGCGTTCCTTTCCTTCTGCGCCCTGCCGTGTGCCCATACAGCAGTTTACTACCACATATGGAGTATTTCTGTAAACTACAGAATCAGGGTAATAAATATTGAGTTTTGTTTGGCTGTTAACCCTTGCTTTGTTACTGGGAAAAAAATGGATTAAAAAGGAAAATCGGTCAAAAAAGTGAAATTCAGAAATTTCATCTACATTTTCCTTTAATTTTTGTGGAACACCTAAAGGGTTAACAAAGTTTGTAAAATCAGTTTTAAATACCTTGAAGGGTGCAGTTTCTAAAATGGGGTCATTTTTGGGTCGTTTCTATTATGTAAGCCTTGCAAAGTGACTTTAGACCTGAACTGGTCCTTAAAAAGTGGGTTTTGGAAATTTTCTGAAAAATGTCAAGATTTGCTTCTAAATTTCTAAGCCTTCTAACGTCCCAAAAAAAATAAGAAAATATCATTTACAAAATGATCCAAACATGAAGTAGACATAAGGAAAATGTAAAGTAATAACTATTTTAGGTGGGATCAGTATCTGTTTTAAAAGCAAAGAAAGGTGAAAGGTGGTCCTTAAGGTCAAAAATTGCATGGTCCTGAAGGATTTAAACAAGACTAATAGGACTGAGTGGAATATGTGGATATAATTGAGGAGCCTGAGTGAGGTTCTTTATCAGGTCGTGGTGTACTACAGGTGGGGCAACATTCGATGATTGAAGAGATCAGATTGCAGGAAGTTATAGAGAAGGTTATTTTGCACACTGATGTCACACAGCAGGGTTAGTGAACATGGAGATGTCACCGCTAATGCTTATAGACCACAATGATGTCACAGCACATGGATGAAAAACCCTAGAGTAAGCTAGAACAATGTGCACAGTGATGTCAAAGCAGAGAGGTAAGGAACACAGTGATGTCATGGTACAGGGGCAATAAGCACTGCACCATGATGTAAAAAATGCTCACAATGATTTCACAGTTCTGAGAAAATAAACAATGCATCATGATACAAAGAAAATGCTCACAGTGATGTCATAGAACAGGGACAATAAACAGCACCATGATATAAAGAAAATGCTCACAGTGATGTAACAGTACAAGGACAATCAACATTTGTGGTAGGGGCTGAGGTGTGCATGAACGTGGAGTTGGGAGGGATGCCTACCACCCTCCATGATCTATCTGGCTGAACTGTGCCCGGAGCCAGTGCGGGGTAGGCCTGAATATGTGGGCCACCCAAGAGAGTGGAATGAAAGAAAGGAGGGTCAGGAGGGTGGGGCACGAAGCGACCGTCCACAGGGTGAGGTCGCGCGGGATTATATAGCGGGCAGCCCCTCCCACAAATGCAGGCTGTAACCAGCCTTACTATTATGTGATACAAAGAAAATGCTCACAGTGATGTAACAGTACAGGGAGAATAAACATTGTATTATGATACAAAGAAAATGCTCACAGTAAGGTCACAGTGCAAAGATAATAGGCAGTGCATCATATCATGAAGAAAATGTTTACAGTAATGTAACAGTATAGGGACAATTCATACTGTATCATGATAGAAAAATGCTCAGTTATATCACAGTACAGGTATTATTAAGCGAGTCTATCTCATAAATTTCACTAATATAACTACCAGCAATGGTCATCAGAATGTTGTAAAAGCATTATAACTAGAGTTGAGCGAACACCTGGATGTTCGGGTTCGAGAAGTTCGGCCGAACATCCCGGAAATGTTCGGGTTCGGGATCCGAACCCGATCCGAACTTCGTCCCGAACCCGAACCCCATTGAAGTCAATGGGGACCCGAACTTTTCGGCACTAAAAAGGCTGTAAAACAGCCCAGGAAAGAGCTAGAGGGCTGCAAAAGGCAGCAACATGTAGGTAAATCCCCTGCAAACAAATGTGGATAGGGAAATGAATTAAAATAAAAATTAAATAAATAAAAATTAACCAAAATCAATTGGAGAGAGGTTCCATAGCAGAGAATCTGGCTTCCCGTCACCCACCACTGGAACAGTCCATTCTCAGATATTTAGGCCCCGGCACCCAGGCAGAGGAGAGAGGTCCCGTAACAGAGAATCTGTCTTCATGTCAGCAGAGAATTAGTCTGCATGTCATAGCAGAGAATGAGGCTTCACGTCAGCCACCACTGCAACAGTCCATTGGCATATATTTAGGCCCAGCACACACACAGGCAGAGGAGAGAGGTCCCGTAACAGACAATCTGGCTTCATGTCAGCAGAGAATTAGTCTGCATGTCATAGCAGAGAATCAGGCTTCACGTCACCCACCACTGCAACAGTCCATTGGCATATATTTAGGCCCAGCACCCAGGCAGAGGAGGGAGGTCCCGTAACAGAGAATCTGTCTTCATGTCAGCAGAGAATTAGTCTGCATGTCATAGCAGAGAATGAGGCTTCACGTCAGCCACCACTGCAACAGTCCATTGGCATATATTTAGGCCCAGCACACACACAGGCAGAGGAGAGAGGTCCCGTAACAGAGAATCTGGCTTCATGTCAGCAGAGAATCAGTCTGCATGTCATAGCAGAGAATCAGGCTTCACGTCAGCCACCACTGCAACAGTCCATTGTCATAAATTTAGGCCCAGCACCCAGGCAGAGGAGAGAGGTCCCGTAACAGAGAATCTGGCTTCATGTCAGCAGAGAATCAGTCTTCATATCATAGCAGAGAATCAGGCTTCACGTCACCCACCACTGTAAGAGTCAATTTTCATAAATTTAGGCCCAGAACCCAGGCAGAGGAGAAAGGTCCCGTAACAGACAATCTGGCTTCATGTCAGCAGAGAATCAGTCTTCATATCATAGCAGAGAATCAGGCTTCACGTCACCCACCACTGTAAGAGTCAATTTTCATAAATTTAGGCCCAGAACCCAGGCAGAGGAGAAAGGTCCCGTAACAGACAATCTGGCTTCATGTCAGCAGAGAATCAGTCTTCATATCATAGCAGAGAATCAGGCTTCACGTCACCCACCACTGTAAGAGTCAATTTTCATAAATTTAGGCCCAGAACCCAGGCAGAGGAGAAAGGTCCCGTAACAGACAATCTGGCTTCATGTCAGCAGAGAATCAGTCTTCATATCATAGCAGAGAATCAGGCTTCACGTCACCCACCACTGTAAGAGTCAATTTTCATAAATTTAGGCCCAGAACCCAGGCAGAGGAGAAAGGTCCCGTAACAGACAATCTGGCTTCATGTCAGCAGAGAATCAGTCTTCATATCATAGCAGAGAATCAGGCTTCACGTCACCCACCACTGTAAGAGTCAATTTTCATAAATTTAGGCCCAGAACCCAGGCAGAGGAGAAAGGTCCCGTAACAGACAATCTGGCTTCATGTCAGCAGAGAATCAGTCTTCATATCATAGCAGAGAATCAGGCTTCACGTCACCCACCACTGTAAGAGTCAATTTTCATAAATTTAGGCCCAGAACCCAGGTAGAGGAGAAAGGTCCCGTAACAGACAATCTGGCTTCATGACAGCAGAGAATCAGTCTGCATGTCATAGCAGAGAATCAGGCTTCACGTCAGCCACCACTGCAACAGTCCATTGTCATAAATTTAGGCCCAGCACCCAGGCAGAGGAGAGAGGTCCCGTAACAGAGGATCTGGCTTCATGTCAGCAGAGAATCAGTCTGCATGTCATAGCAGAGAATGAGGCTTCACGTCAGCCACCACTGCAACAGTCCATTGGCATATATTTAGGCCCAGCACACACACAGGCAGAGGAGAGAGGTCCCGTAACAGACAATCTGGCTTCATGTCAGCAGAGAATTAGTCTGCATGTCATAGCAGAGAATCAGGCTTCACGTCACCCACCACTGCAACAGTCCATTGGCATATATTTAGGCCCAGCACCCAGGCAGAGGAGGGAGGTCCCGTAACAGAGAATCTGTCTTCATGTCAGCAGAGAATTAGTCTGCATGTCATAGCAGAGAATGAGGCTTCACGTCAGCCACCACTGCAACAGTCCATTGGCATATATTTAGGCCCAGCACACACACAGGCAGAGGAGAGAGGTCCCGTAACAGAGAATCTGGCTTCATGTCAGCAGAGAATCAGTCTGCATGTCATAGCAGAGAATCAGGCTTCACGTCAGCCACCACTGCAACAGTCCATTGTCATAAATTTAGGCCCAGCACCCAGGCAGAGGAGAGAGGTCCCGTAACAGAGAATCTGGCTTCATGTCAGCAGAGAATCAGTCTTCATATCATAGCAGAGAATCAGGCTTCACGTCACCCACCACTGTAAGAGTCAATTTTCATAAATTTAGGCCCAGAACCCAGGCAGAGGAGAAAGGTCCCGTAACAGACAATCTGGCTTCATGTCAGCAGAGAATCAGTCTTCATATCATAGCAGAGAATCAGGCTTCACGTCACCCACCACTGTAAGAGTCAATTTTCATAAATTTAGGCCCAGAACCCAGGCAGAGGAGAAAGGTCCCGTAACAGACAATCTGGCTTCATGTCAGCAGAGAATCAGTCTTCATATCATAGCAGAGAATCAGGCTTCACGTCACCCACCACTGTAAGAGTCAATTTTCATAAATTTAGGCCCAGAACCCAGGCAGAGGAGAAAGGTCCCGTAACAGACAATCTGGCTTCATGTCAGCAGAGAATCAGTCTTCATATCATAGCAGAGAATCAGGCTTCACGTCACCCACCACTGTAAGAGTCAATTTTCATAAATTTAGGCCCAGAACCCAGGCAGAGGAGAAAGGTCCCGTAACAGACAATCTGGCTTCATGTCAGCAGAGAATCAGTCTTCATATCATAGCAGAGAATCAGGCTTCACGTCACCCACCACTGTAAGAGTCAATTTTCATAAATTTAGGCCCAGAACCCAGGCAGAGGAGAAAGGTCCCGTAACAGACAATCTGGCTTCATGTCAGCAGAGAATCAGTCTTCATATCATAGCAGAGAATCAGGCTTCACGTCACCCACCACTGTAAGAGTCAATTTTCATAAATTTAGGCCCAGAACCCAGGTAGAGGAGAAAGGTCCCGTAACAGACAATCTGGCTTCATGACAGCAGAGAATCAGTCTGCATGTCATAGCAGAGAATCAGGCTTCACGTCAGCCACCACTGCAACAGTCCATTGTCATAAATTTAGGCCCAGCACCCAGGCAGAGGAGAGAGGTCCCGTAACAGAGGATCTGGCTTCATGTCAGCAGAGAATCAGTCTGCATGTCATAGCAGAGAATGAGGCTTCACGTCAGCCACCACTGCAACAGTCCATTGGCATATATTTAGGCCCAGCACACACACAGGCAGAGGAGAGAGGTCCCGTAACAGACAATCTGGGTTCATGTCAGCAGAGAATTAGTCTGCATGTCATAGCAGAGAATGAGGCTTCACGTCACCCACCACTGCAACAGTCCATTGGCATATATTCAGGCCCAGCACCCAGGCAGAGGAGAGAGGTCCCGTAACAGAGGATCTGGCTTCATGTCAGCAGAGAATCAGTCTGCATGTCATAGCAGAGAATGAGGCTTCACGTCAGCCACCACTGCAACAGTCCATTGTCATAAATTTAGGCCCAGCACCCAGGCAGAGGAGAGAGGTCCCGTAAAAGAGGATCTGGCTTCATGTCAGCAGAGAATCAGTCTGCATGTCATAGCAGAGAATCAGGCTTCACGTCAGCCACCACTGCAACAGTCCATTGTCATAAATTTAGGCCCAGCACCCAGGCAGAGGAGAGAGGTCCCGTAACAGAGGATCTGGCTTCATGTCAGCAGAGAATCAGTCTGCATGTCATAGCAGAGAATCAGGCTTCACGTCAGCCACCACTGCAACAGTCCATTGTCATAAATTTAGGCCCAGCACCCAGGCAGAGGAGAGAGGTCCCGTAACAGACAATCTGGCTTCATGTCAGCAGAGAATTAGTCTGCATGTCATAGCAGAGAATCAGGCTTCATGTCAGCCACCACTGCAACAGTCCATTGGCATATATTTAGGCCTAGCACACAGGCAGAGGAGAGGTTCATTCAACTTTGGGTAGCATCGCAATATAATGGTAAAATGAAAATAAAAATAGGATTGAATGAGGAAGTGCCCTGGAGTCCAATAATATATGGTTATGGGGAGGTAGTTAATGTCTAATCTGGACAAGGGACGGACAGGTCCTGTGGGATCCATGCCTGGTTCATTTTTATGAACGTCAGCTTGTCCACATTGGCTGTAGACAGGCGGCTGCGTTTGTCTGTAATGACGCCCCCTGCCGTGCTGAATACACGTTCAGACAAAACGCTGGCTGCCGGGCAGGCCAGCACCTCCAAGGCATAAAAGGCTAGCTCTGGCCACGTGGACAATTTAGAGACCCAGAAGTTGAATGGGGCCGAACCATCAGTCAGTACGTGGAGGGGTGTGCACACGTACTGTTCCACCATGTTAGTGAAATGTTGCCTCCTGCTAACACGTTGCGTATCAGGTGGTGGTGCAGTTAGCTGTGGCGTGTTGACAAAAGTTTTCCACATCTCTGCCATGCTAACCCTGCCCTCAGAGGAGCTGGCCGTGACACAGCTGCCTTGGCGACCTCTTGCTCCTCCTCTGCCTTGGCCTTGGGCTTCCACTTGTTCCCCTGTGACATTTGGGAATGCTCTCAGTAGCGCGTCTACCAACGTGCGCTTGTACTCGCGCATCTTCCTATCACGCTCCAGTGCAGGAAGTAAGGTGGGCACATTGTCTTTGTAGCGTGGATCCAGCAGGGTGGCAACCCAGTAGTCCGCACAGGTTAAAATGTGGGCAACTCTGCTGTCGTTGCGCAGGCACTGCAGCATGTAGTCGCTCATGTGTGCCAGGCTGCCCAGGGGTAAGGACAAGCTGTCCTCTGTGGGAGGCGTATCGTCATCGTCCTGCCTTTCCCCCCAGCCACGCACCAGTGATGGACCCGAGCTGCGTTGGGTGCCACCCCGCTGTGACCATGCTTCATCCTCATCCTCCTCCACCTCCTCCTCATCCTCGTCCTCCTCGTCCTCCAGTAGTGGGCCCTGGCTGGCCACATTTGTACCTGGCCTCTGCTGTTGCAAAAAACCTCCCTCTGAGTCACTTCGAAGAGACTGGCCTGAAAGTGCTAAAAATGACCCCTCTTCCTCATCCTCCTCCTCCTCCTCCTGGGCCACCTCCTGTTCCATCATCGCCCTAAGTGTTTTCTCAAGGAGACATAGAAGTGGTATTGTAACGCTGATAACGGTGTCATCGCCACTGGCCATGTTGGTGGAGTACTCGAAACAGCGCAACAGGGCACACAGGTCTCGCATGGAGGCCCAGTCATTGGTGGTGAAGTGGTGCTGTTCTGTAGTGCGACTGACCCGTGCGTGCTGCAGCTGAAACTCCACTATGGCCTGCTGCTGCTCGCACAGTCTGTCCAGCATGTGCAAGGTGGAGTTCCACCTGGTGGGCACGTCGCATATGAGGCGGTGAGCGGGAAGGCCGAAGTTACGCTGTAGCGCAGACAGGCGAGCAGCGGCAGGATGTGAACGCCGGAAGCGCGAACAGACGGCCCGCACTTTATGCAGCAGCTCTGACATGTCGGGGTAGTTGTGAATGAACTTCTGCACCACCAAATTCAGCACATGCGCCAAGCAAGGGATGTGCGTCAAATTGGCTAGTCCCAGAGCTGCAACGAGATTTCGCCCATTATCACACACCACCAGGCCGGGCTTGAGGCTCACCGGCAGCAACCACTCGTCGGTCTGTTGTTCAATACCCCGCCACAACTCCTGTGCGGTGTGGGGCCTGTCCCCCAAACATATGAGTTTCAGAATGGCCTGCTGACGTTTACCCCGGGCTGTGCTGAAGTTGGTGGTGAAGGTGTGTGGCTGACTGGATGAGCAGGTGGAAGAAGAGGAGGAGGAAGCCGAGAAGGAGGAGGTGGCAACAGGAGGCAAAGAATGTTGCCCTGCGATCCTTGGCGGCGGCAGGACGTGCGCCAAACAGCTCTCCGCCTGGGGCCCAGCTGCCACTACATTTACCCAGTGTGCAGTTAGGGAGATATAGCGTCCCTGGCCGTGCTTACTGGTCCACGTATCTGTGGTTAGGTGGACCTTGCTACAGATGGCGTTGCGCAGTGCACACTTGATTTTATCGGATACTTGGTTGTGCAGGGAAGGCACGGCTCTCTTGGAGAAGTAGTGCCGGCTGGGAACAACATACTGTGGGACAGCAAGCGACATGAGCTGTTTGAAGCTGTCTGTGTCCACCAGCCTAAATGACAGCATTTCATAGGCCAGTAGTTTAGAAATGCTGGCATTCAGGGCCAGGGATCGAGGGTGGCTAGGTGGGAATTTACGCTTTCTATCAAATGTTTGTGAGATGGAGAGCTGAACGCTGGCGTGTGACATGGTTGAGACGCTTGGTGACGGAGGTGGTGGTGGTGGTGTTGGTGGTACATCCCCTGTTTGCTGGGCGGCAGGTGCCAACGTTCCTCCAGAGGCGGAGGAAGAGGCCGAGGCGGCAGCAGCAGAATAGGCCGAGGCGGCAGCAGCAGAAGAGGTAGCAGGGGGAGCCTGAGTGACTTCCTTGGTTTTAAGGTGTTTACTCCACTGCAGTTCATGCTTTGCATGCAGGTGCCTGGTCATGCAGGTTGTGCTCAGGTTCAGAACGTTAATGCCTCGCTTCAGGCTCTGATGGCACAGCGTGCAAACCACTCGGGTCTTGTCGTCAGCACATTGTTTGAAGAAGTGCCATGCCAGGGAACTCCTTGAAGCTGCCTTTGGGGTGCTCGGTCCCAGATGGCGGCGGTCAGTAGCAGGCGGAGTCTCTTGGCGGCGGGTGTTCTGCTTTTGCCCACTGCTCCCTCTTTTGCTACGCTGTTGGCTCGGTCTCACCACTGCCTCTTCCTCCGAACTGTGAAAGTCAGTGGCACGACCTTCATTCCATGTGGGGTCTAGGACCTCATCGTCCCCTGCATCGTCTTCCACCCAGTCTTGATCCCTGACCTCCTGTTCAGTCTGCACACTGCAGAAAGACGCAGCAGTTGGCACCTGTGTTTCGTCATCATCAGAGACATGCTGAGGTGGTATTCCCATGTCCTCATCATCAGGAAACATAAGTGGTTGTGCGTCAGTGCATTCTATGTCTTTCACCGCTGGGGAAGGGCTAGGTGGATGCCCTTGGGAAACCCTGCCAGCGGAGTCTTCAAACAGCATAAGAGACTGCTGCATAACTTGAGGCTGAGACAGTTTCCCTGGTATGCATGGGGGTGATGTGACAGACTGATGGGGTTGGTTTTTAGGCGCCATCTGTGCGCTTTCTGCAGAAGACTGGGTGGGAGATAATGTGAACGTGCTGGATCCACTGTCGGCCACCCAATTGACTAATGCCTGTACCTGCTCAGGCCTTACCATCCTTAGAACGGCATTGGGCCCCACCATATATCGCTGTAAATTCTGGCGGCTACTGGGACCTGAGGTAGTTGGTACACTAGGACGTGTGGATGTGGCAGAACGGCCACGTCCTCTCCCAGCACCAGAGGGTCCACTAACACCACCACGACCATGTCCACGTCCGCGTCCCTTACTAGATGTTTTTCTCATTGTTATGGTTCACCACAACAACAAATATATTATTTGGCCCAATGTATTGTATTCAAATTCAGCGGGATATAAATTTGAGGCCTAGTATTTAGGCGCTGGGTGACCGGTATGGATTTAGTGACAGAATTAGACTTGGAAATACACAGTAGCGGGTGTGTGTGAAGTTATTCTGAATGACCCAATGTGCACCTTCAATATTATATACCCTTTTTGGGATAGATTTCAAATAGCTCTGATATAGCAGGAACCACTAAATTATGAAATTGCTAAATTGGGAATTGTACTTCAACCCAGAACAAAAAATGTGCTTTGACGGACACTAAATATCTTGCCCAGCAACAACAGTACAGCGGTAACGAGAGATTTAGAGGGATTTAAATTTGAGGCCTAGTATTTAGGCGCTGGGTGACAGGTATGGGTTTAGTGACAGAATTAGACTTGGAAATACACAGTAGCGGGTGTGTGTGAAGTTATTCTGAATGACCCAATGTGCACCTTCAATATTATATACCCTTTTAGGGATAGATTCCAAATAGCTCTGATATAGCAGGAACCACTAAATTATGAAATTGCTAAATTGGGAATTGTACTTCAACCCAGAACAAAAAATGTGCTTTGACGGACACTAAATATCTTGCCCAGCAACAACAGTACAGCGGTAACGAGAGATTTAGCGGGATATAAATTTGAGGCCTAGTATTTAGGCGCTGGGTGACAGGTATGGGTTTAGTGACAGAATTAGACTTGGAAATACACAGTAGCGGGTGTGTGTGAAGTTATTCTGAATGACCCAATGTGCACCTTCAATATTATATACCCTTTTTGGGATAGATTTCAAATAGCTCTGATATAGCAGGAACCACTAAATTATGAAATTGCTAAATTGGGAATTGTACTTCAACCCAGAACAAAAAATGTGCTTTGACGGACACTAAATATCTTGCCCAGCAACAACAGTACAGCGGTAACGAGAGATTTAGAGGGATTTAAATTTGAGGCCTAGTATTTAGGCGCTGGGTGACAGGTATGGGTTTAGTGACAGAATTAGACTTGGAAATACACAGTAGCGGGTGTGTGTGAAGTTATTCTGAATGACCCAATGTGCACCTTCAATATTATATACCCTTTTTGGGATAGATTTCAAATAGCTCTGATATAGCAGAAACCACTAAATTATGAAATTGCTAAATTGGGAATTGTACTTCAACCCAGAACAAAAAATGTGCTTTGACGGACACTAAATATCTTGCCCAGCAACAACAGTACAGCGGTAACGAGAGATTTAGCGGGATATAAATTTGAGGCCTAGTATTTAGGCGCTGGGTCACCGGTATGGATTTAGTGACAGAATTAGACTTGGAAATGCACAGAAGCGTGTGTGTGAAGTTATTCTGAATGACCCTATGTGCACCTTCAATATTATATACCCTTTTAGGGATAGATTTCAAATAGCTCTGATATAGCAGAAACCACTAAATTATGAAATTGCTAAATTGGGAATTGTACTTCAACCCAGAACAAAAAATGTGCTTTGACGGACACTAAATATCTTGCCCAGCAACAACAGTACAGCGGTAACGAGAGATTTAGAGGGATTTAAATTTGAGGCCTAGTATTTAGGCGCTGGGTGACAGGTATGGGTTTAGTGACAGAATTAGACTTGGAAATACACAGTAGCGGGTGTGTGTGAAGTTATTCTGAATGACCCAATGTGCACCTTCAATATTATATACCCTTTTTGGGATAGATTTCAAATAGCTCTGATATAGCAGGAACCACTAAATTATGAAATTGCTAAATTGGGAATTGTACTTCAACCCAGAACAAAAAATGTGCTTTGACGGACACTAAATATCTTGCCCAGCAACAACAGTACAGCGGTAACGAGAGATTTAGCGGGATATAAATTTGAGGCCTAGTATTTAGGCGCTGGGTGACAGGTATGGGTTTAGTGACAGAATTAGACTTGGAAATACACAGTAGCGGGTGTGTGTGAAGTTATTCTGAATGACCCAATGTGCACCTTCAATATTATATACCCTTTTTGGGATAGATTTCAAATAGCTCTGATATAGCAGGAACCACTAAATTATGAAATTGCTAAATTGGGAATTGTATTTCAACCCAGAACAAGAAATGTGCTTGAACGGACACTAAATAACTCGCCCAGCTACAGCACTAGGGACAGATTTAGCTGGATATAAATTTGAGGCCTAGTATTTAGGCGCTGGGTGACCGGTATGGATTTAGTGACAGAATTAGACTGGGATATGGCCAAAAAATAAACAGACTATTGCTGGTTAAATGCACTTGGTGTGACAGCTTCACCCTGATGTAGGCTTTAGCCAAAAAACAACCACACCATTGAGGGTTAAATGCACTTGGTGACAGGCGCAGCTTGCCCCTGATTTTGTATATGGCCAAAAAATGAACAGACTATTGCTGGTTAAATGCACTTGGTGTGACAGCTTCACCCTGATGTAGGCTTTAGCCAAAAAACAACCACACCATTGAGGGTTAAATGCACTTGGTGACAGGCGCAGCTTGCCCCTGATTTTGTATATGGCCAAAAAATGAACAGACTATTGCTGGTTAAATGCACTTGGTGTGACAGCTTCACCCTGATGTAGGCTTTAGCCAAAAAACAACCACACCATTGAGGGTTAAATGCACTTGGTGACAGGCGCAGCTTGCCCCTGATTTTGTATATGGCCAAAAAATGAACAGACTATTGCTGGTTAAATGCACTTGGTGTGACAGCTTCACCCTGATGTAGGCTTTAGCCAAAAAACAACCACACCATTGAGGGTTAAATGCACTTGGTGACAGGCGCAGCTTGCCCCTGATTTTGTATATGGCCAAAAAATGAACAGACTATTGCTGGTTAAATGCACTTGGTGTGACAGCTTCACCCTGATGTAGGCTTTAGCCAAAAAACAACCACACCATTGAGGGTTAAATGCACTTGGTCGCAGCTTGTGCTGGCGCACCACAAGACACAAAATGGCCGCCGATCACCCCAGAAAAATGAGACTGACAAACGGTCTGTGCAGCCTAAAAACAGTGAGCAATTGAGGATCAGCAGCTCAATGATCCACAGCTGCAGATCGATCAGTTAATCAAGTCCTTTGGAGGAGTTAATCTGCCTAATCTCGCCCTACTGTCGCAGCCGCAACCTCTCCCTACGCTAATCAGAGCAGAGTGACGGGCGGCGCTATGTGACTCCAGCTTAAATAGAGGCTGGGTCACATGGTGCTCTGGCCAATCACAGCCATGCCAATAGTAGGCATGGCTGTGATGGCCTCTTGGGGCAAGTAGTATGACGCTTGTTGATTGGCTGCTTTGCAGCCTTTCAAAAAGCGCCAAGAAAGCGTCACAAAAGCGCCAAGAAAGCGACGAACACCGAACCCGAACCCGGACTTTTACGAAAATGTCCGGGTTCGGGTCCGTGTCACGGACACCCCAAAATTCGGTACGAACCCGAACTATACAGTTCGAGTTCGCTCATCCCTAATTATAACCATACCTTTATGTAATTTGGGTGTTAATTGATTGTCCAGGAAAATAATTTATTTGCAAACCGGCTCCCAAGTGCCCAAGCCCGCCATCCTTCCGTTCTGTTTGCCCCTGCCCTAACCTCCCGAGGCTTCATCCCCTGCATTGGGAGTTTAGGAAAGGCCGTTGGGCTTGGGCACTTTGGAGTCGGTTTGGAAATGAAAAAGTTATTTTCCTGGACAATCATTTAACACCCAAATGACAAAGGTATGCAGTGTCCCACTACGTGGCTGTGGGCACCGCAAAGTTGTTTTTATTGTGTCTTAATGTCTTGTATTATGCCTGTATGCCGTTTTTCATCTCATGTCATATTCTTCCACGTCACAATGTGATTCTACATGTAAGATCCTTTACACAGGCCTAGTTAGGGTGCACTACACTAGTTTCTCCACAAGATGGAGAAGTGTTACATCTAGCTTAGCTCAGGTCCAAGTTAGGCAGAGTAAAGTTAGTTTCTAGACCGAGAGCAGCCATGAAGTAGCTGCCTGCTAGAGGGAGGCCTCCTGCCTCTCTGCTCTCTCCCTGTTGGCTCCACAGTCCAGGGTTAAAGCCACAAGATTCCACCCAGAGGTAAGAACTCCACACTCTTCCGGGATGACCAGTGTCCAGCTACTGAAGCAAGTATTCAAGGGGATTATTACATGTATTTAAAGTCAAAGGATAGCAGACGGCCATACTTAAGGGCTTCCCAGGCACCTTTGCAAGCAGGTGTAGGACACAGCTTCTGGCATCCACACCGTCCAGTTTAAACCCCGAGGACAGATAGGCCATCTGTCAGAAAGCACTGGAAATAGAGGTTCAAGGACTCTGCAAACCACCTTCAAGTCAGGTTAGGATCAGGCGAGAGTTTTTACCAGCCAAAGACTTTTATTTCTTCAAAGCCTGGTCTGAAGCAGTAGCTTTCTTACATATATATTTAGGACTAAGAGCCTGTTTCTTCTGAGGACTTACACTTCCCTACCCCCTGTATGCATGAGACTGTATTTTTATACAGGGATGTACCAAAGACTGTTTTATAAATTGGATGTAATGTTACTAGAAGCAACGTTCAGTAAAAGTTATAAGCTGGATTGCACCATCCTTGTCTCAGTCTCCACTTCCTCAGTTAACACTAAAGTAAATGGTTGTACCACCATAAAAGGTACTGGCGTCAATTAATTCATGCATTAATACAGACCATCAAGGGCACCTCAAACCACCATGTAGCCTGTGTCCCTTACACCAGAGTGTGCCCCAGAGAATCCTTGTGCCGTTCTCCTCAACTTGTGCAGGCCTGCCCAGGGACGACACAACCGTGAGTACCCAGAACTGTATTTACCTCGGCCCACCTAATGCTCACATCGTGACCTCACATATAATTCCCCTGTTAGGTCTGGCATACCGCAGGTATGGTTATAATGCTTTTACCACAATCTGATGGCCGTTGCTGGTAGTTCTATGAGTGAAATGTACATGACAGACTCCCTTTAAATAGCGATGTCACAGACAAACAGAGAATACTGTTATTGCCGTATGTGTGAGAAGTGAGGTCCAAACTATAATTAATCTAACCCAATAAAACAATAGCATTACAGCCAACCAAGCCTTAATCCGCGTGTAGGTAGACAGTGAGAACTTTAATCGAAATGCAAGCAGATGTATTTCTACTGTAACTACTGCAAATAGTCTGCTGAATCACTTGAACCCTAAACTGTAAAGGACCCTTTACATGGGTCAAGAATCTGTCAGGTAATGGTCATAGGAAAGTGAATCATCTAAGGTAGCTCTTTCATAATAGCCTCTTGCACAATCGTACACAGTTAAAAGTGTATGGATGCAATTTCTGGTCAGCGTCATCGTCTCTTAATGAGAACAATGAGTTCAAACAGTAACCACATAGAAATCGCCCCCATTACCACATATTTTGGATGTTTATTCGTCATTCTCACATGGTTCACTTTCAGTTGTATTTGCATCCTGTTGTTGGCCCCATATCTCCCATTTACAGGGCGAGACGTGCTGCCGACACATGATTATTAGTGATGAGCGACAGGGGTCATATTTGAATTTGTGATATTTTGCAAATATTTTGTAGAATATTCGCGAATTATAATATTTCGTTATATTCTACATTCTTTTTTTTTAAATCGAAAAGCGGCAAGGTAATTGCGAATATTACGCAATCAAAAACGGGTCAAAAACGAATATATAGCACTATAAAATATAGTGCTATATATTCGTTATATCGAATATTCGTAATTTTTTCCATCTGAAGACATGATTTCTCCCTGCTTCTTCCTTGTGGGCCAATGAGTCATTGACCCACAAGCACCTTAAGAATGGAGGAATCATGACTTCAGATGGGAAAAAATGACGAATATTCAAAAAAACTAATATAAGCACTATATTGAATATATAGGGACCCCTCCTTTCTCTTCCCAAAGTAAAAAGACTGCATTTTCATGCAGCCATCACTAGGGAAGGTTCAATGCAAACAGATTATTGCAGCAACTTTATAAATTCCTAGGCGCTCAGCTCCCCCTAGTGGTGGCTGCAGGCAGCCAGTATGTAATAGAAGGAATGTAGAAGAGTTATCAATGTATTTATGCCAGTTGTCTGGTGTAAATACATTGAGAAATATGTTGTTCAGAATGATCACCATATTTATGAAGAACCTGTTCCACTTTACTGACAGAAGTCTAATAAAATGGATGAGGACTGGTGTGACTTTATTGCAATTATATTTTTTTATTTCTGCCAATTAATTAAAAAAAAAAAAAAATTCAGGAGAAATCTGGGGCATTGCGCTTTGCATTCTGCATTGCATGGGAGTGATTGACACACTCATACTGGGAAGCTGGGTAGGGAAGGGGGGCCATGTTTAAGTTTGCTACGGGGTCCTATGAGATTTATGTATATCCTTGATATTGTGATACCAAATTGGTAGTGTTTTTTATGTTATTATTACTTATAAAAAAAATATTTTATTGTATGGCCGTGCTCTGACATCAATAGCTTCTTTCAACATTTTAGTTAACAGTGCTGTTTGATTACTTAGTTTTTTAGGATTAGCAGTAGTTTTTATCGCTACCATTTTGGGGCGCACACAATTTTTGGGTCTTTTTTTATTCAGTGTGGCTTGGGAGGTGATGTGACCAAAAATTCTGACTTTCTTATGCTGTCCACTGTGCGTTATAAATAGTCCACTCCCTCTTTATAATAACAGATGCCAAGGTTGCATTTGACCATGGCATAAACAGCCAGGATGGGAGTTCTCTGATCTCAGCTGTTGCAGGCAGATACGTAATACGGGCTCAGCTCCATAAATCTCTGCCCACCTATGACTTGCATATTTATCAAGGTGGTGTGGGAATTCGCTCTGGTAGGCAAGTTAGCGAACGAGTATAGAGGCAACCACAAAGTCTTTAACTTAAACAGTTCAGTGTTTATTCACACAGAAGGCAAAACAAACTGACAGTTCGCAGTCTTGGTGTTTGTTCACACCATGGAAAGTCCACAGAACAAAACATTCACCTTGTTAGCAGTTTTTCATCAGCGGTCCACAGCAGGCTTTAGGGGCCTGTTTTCCAGCATTCAGTTCTCAGCCCTTTAGCACAGCACACATCTTCAGAACCCAAAACACAGAGACTCCACAGCTTCACTGTGAGGTGGAGGATAATCCACACCACCTGTTACAATCCTACAGGCTCACCTGAGTCAGAGGACAGCTGGCTGGAGGTGGGAGCCCAGTGGCAAGGACCGCAGGCAGGTTGTAGTTGCAGGAAGTCAGGCAGAGGCGTAATCGGTTGGCAGGCGGTGGGTCAGGGCAGGCGGCAGTGAGCGTGGTCAGACAATCCGGATCGGGTACGGTGGTAGCAGTTCAGTTGGTAGGGACAAGCAGAAGAGTAGTCGGGGACAATTCCGAGGTCGGCAGCAGTCGAGTTGGTAGCAGTAGCAACAGAGGACCAGCAGTAGATGCAGCAGGATCAAGTCCAGAAGAACAATAACCAGCAGGGATCTGGTGCAAGATGCTGGGCTTATCAAGAGGAAGTAGCAGGTGCAAGGAATCACAGAGATTAACAAGGCAAGGCTGGAACAAGGTAGATCAAAGAGTTCAGTAGAAGGAAAAGTCCAGAAGGGTTGGTAGTCTAGTGGCTAGAGCTACCGCCTGGGACATGGCCGGTCATGGGTTTGAATCCTGACAGTGCTGACTGCTTTTTATAAGTCTCCCAAGACCCGGCCTGGAACGTGGGGAGTAGCCACTTTGGCTACTTCCAGTAAGAGCCGTCCCGGATAAGCTTTACAGCCATACTAACCAGCTGAAGTGTCAGACTGCAAAAATGACATTTCAGGGGGAAAAAACGGCTCTTACCTCACCGAGGCCAGAAACCGCGGTGACGCATACCGCCCATCAATGATGACCCCTTTTTCCTTCCTACAGTGGGCATAGGGCTAAGTTTAATTCTACCTGCCCTCTGTACTGTAGATGAGGCAGTAATCTAAGCCAGGGGTCAGCACTCCAGTTGTTGTAAAACTACAGCTTCCAGCATGCACACTTGCTCGATTGTTCTCTGAACTCCAATTGAGATGAATTAAGCATGCTGGAAGTTATAGTTTCACAACGGCTAGCGTGCCAAGAGTTTCTGACTCCTGGTCTTAGCATTACTTCCTACTTAACTGACCACTGATGGTCAATCACCTCCTCACCAGTGTCATCATCAGCTTAAACAAATCTGTACCTTTGGGCACAATGGAACCAAACCATAGTTCCGATCAGTCTTTTGGCTGTGGTTTGTGCTCCCTGGGGAGGGAGTAACCATTTTCAATAGCTACACTCTCCCTAATCTTCATTTTTGTTACATCTACTATTCTAGACCTGGACTTGACTCCAGCTGGATGGTTCTCTGTTGGCCTCAACCATGCCATACGTGGATTGGGCAGTATATCAGTCCCAGTGTCCCAGTATCATTGCCAGTCGATCTCCAGGGTCAGATCCTGTTGACTAAGCCAAATGTAAGAGCGTCAGATTATAGTGTGAGGCCCTTAACTCAGGCATGGAAACTAAACTCAAGTATGGCACAGTTATAGAGGCAGACACAGCTGAAAAGAACAGAACTTTACTCCAGCTGGCGCATGAAGTATAACGTTTACAGACCATGGCACTTGGCTTGGAGGTTACAGTCTCATCTGGGACTAAACATATTTTGTGCACAAAGCATTGGACTACACTGCTATAAGTAACAGTGATGGATAACAGGTTGACAGGTAATAAGTATGGCAATGTGATAGAATCTGTTTTATTATACAGTACCCTATTATCTACTCCCGAATCCAGATATGTGTACCGCCCTTAAAGGGGTTCTGCAGTTTGTTTAAACTGATGATCTATCCTCTGGATAGATCATCAGCATCTGATCAGCGGGGGTCCGACACGCCTTCTCACTGTTTACCGCTGGCCCAGTGACGTCACGACTAGTATCAACTGTCCTAGGTGGGGCTAAGCTCTGTTCACTTGAATGGAGCTTAGCCCAGGACAGTTGATACTAGTCGTGACATCACTGGGCCAGCGGTAAACAGTGAGAAGGCCGCGGCGCTGCTGGAGCGCCGGTGCCTTCTCAAACAGCTGATCGACGGGGGTCCCGGGTGTCCTCTGGATAGATCATCAGTTTAAACAAACTGCAGAACCCATTTAAACACTTCTCCTTGGATTCCTCTGCAGATTACCATTGATAGATAGAGGTCCTAGTAGCAGGACACTTTCCAGACAGCACTTTAATGATAAGGATTCCTAGAGATAAAGAATCTATGTGGCATACAGAGTAGGACCAGTCTACCTTGGCACAAAAATGTTCCACAAAAGTCCATAGCACAAAAATGTTCCACAAAAGTCCAGCAGAAGGTTATCCCATTTGAAGTGTGCTTTGGAGCTCATCACTTTCCGCTAGTGTCTATTTCTTATGGGTTGATTTGAACAAAAAAACGTTATGGATGAAAATGCCTTGTGCATACAATATCATTGACCAAGTTAATGATGAACATAAACCCACATATGATCTGTATGGGAGGACCTCAGAACCATGTCTCCGTTTGGCCCAAGGAATCTCAGTCCTATATCTTCCTGAAAATGTAAGATAATACTTTATGTACTGTAGCACTGCAGCAAAGGCTGTGAATTGTTCCTCCACAGTGACAAGCGAAGCACATCATGATGGGCTATAAACAGAATTTCTAACAAATTAATCCCAGACGAGTGACGATGAAATGTACTGTTGAAATGAATGCTCTTATTTTTAATTTTGACATTAATAACATAAAATTAACAGTAAGAGCCTCAGTTTTCCCAGAACGCTTAACAATATTTATTTTGATTGTTCTACGAGTCAAGATATGAAATTAGAACTGATGAAAATACACCTCAGAGACCATAGATAGGAATAACTTGTGTTCATTAGTTTCATTGGCATGGTCAGGTCTATGTATGTATGAAGATAGGCTGTGACATTGAGTGTGAAACTTTTCCTGAGAGACCTATTGTAAGTGCCTTTGCCCTTTAACGCATAATTCGTCTAACACACAATTTGCTTGAAGTAACATCCAGCACAGAATGGGCAATACAGGTAAGTTCTCTTCCTCATATTAGATATATAGCTACATATCTATATATTCACAACTACTGTATACATTAGATATATAGTTGTGAATAATGTAACGTAGCCCACAGTGCAATATCCTATCCGAGTGCTGATCTTGGGCACCATTTGTGCAGGGGAGCCCTGGATGTTGGCATACAGAAAATTCAATCAATGCAAAGAAAATATCCAAGGCGCTTACCAATGTCAAAAATATGGATTACTTTATTTAATACGGGAGATAAAGGCTTTCTAGGGGCCTGGAGGAGAAGAAGAAAAGAGTGGTTGGCTTCAGATAAAATGAATCAGTGGCAAGAGAAAAAGACAATCAATATCTTGGCTTTGATCCAGCTTTAAAGGGGCTTTGTGTTTTGGTAAAACTCATACTCTAATACAATTCTGAGTTAAGAGATGTGGGCCCCCTGTTTGGGATCCTCATCTATTAGTCAGAACAGAGAATGGCTTCAAAGAATCAGTCTCACTGGAGGACCCAGCATGTCCATACATGTTGTTGTGCTGCAGATAAACTGAACACTTACAAAAACATTGTCTAAAGTAGACAACCACCTTAAAGCGTGTGTCTGATTTTGCGGTTCTTCCAACCTGTCAGATTGCACCGACAGCAGTAGAATTACAAATGGCATGCAGTGATTTCCTGAACCTTTCAATGAAGCAGAGGAGCAGTGACCTTTTGAAGATGAAGGCCCTGTAAAGTGAGGTAAGGGAGCAACTTGAGGTCAACTACTTGCTTAACATCATGGATGAGGAGAAGATGACAGTGCTTGGGATTAGTGGCAGGTTGTCAAGAAAAATGTTTGCCCCCAAGTAGTATATCATGTAAGTTCTGAGAACCTCCAGAAACCTTCATGATATGTGTGAATTATTTGATCTCTTAAGATGGCAACTTTTTTACATTCCTTTGAGCTTGTACTGTAAATGTTTGCCAGATTTCACCTAGTTTGACCTGATTCCTAGAAGAAGAAAAAAAGTAGGAAGCAGGAAGTGAAAAAAAAGCGGAATGGAACAAAACAGGACAGCACTCCTCCAACATAAACATAGCCGTGAGCGACAGGACAAAGGTATTCATGCTGAAATATTAACACTGTGACTGAATGAGGGACTAATGCAAACAGTGAGCTCAGCCTGCAACACAAAAGCCTCCACATGCCCAAGCATAGCACACAGGACCCATGGAAAACAGCTCATATTTTCATTAGCTTTAGGTTTTATGAAAACTTTGCAACAAAGTGAAGTAGGTGTAGAAGTTTCCATTCCCACAGGAGTCAAACTTTTGTGTTCCTTATCTAAGAATCAAAGTCTGAGCAAAGTGCAAAGTCAATGTGGCTGATATGACTATAAATATACATATATGTAAGCCAAGAGCTTTAAAGGGCTTTCCCCGTTTGCATCAGTATACTTGAAAATACATACACACAGGTCCACAGATATAACAGGATCTAATGTGTAGCTAGGTTGTATTATAAGTTGCAGTGAAATAACTTTGAACCAAGAAAAATATTTTTAATTTATTGAGTAATGGCAGGGCATAGCTCGAGGAGGAGAGCTGGAGTAGTTTACAGGTGGAGGTGTGGGCGCCAATAAACCACTTCTCTTGGGCAAGGTTATTTAACTTGAAGGCAGTTGGGTGAAGAAAAGACCAGATACTGCTCAGACCTGATGTATGAAAACAAGTGCAGAAAATAAATAAAATGTAGTAGAGCTCATGCACACGACCATATGAATTTTGCGCTCTGCATAACACAGATCCGCCAAAAATATGGATGACGTCCGTGTGCGTTTAGTATTTTGCAGAACGGAACAGCTGGGCCCTAATAGAACAGTCCTATCCTTGTCCGTAATGTGGACAATAATAGGACATGTTCTATCTTTTTGCGGAGTGGACATACGGAAATGAAATGCACATGAAGTAACTTCCGTTTTTGTTTTTTTCGCGGACCCATTGAAATGAATGGTTCTGTATACGGTCCTCATTAAAAAAAAAAACGGAACGGACATGGAAAGAAAATACGTTTGGGTGCGTGAGCCCTTATAGCAATCAATGTGATTTCAACTTTTATTTAACGAGTGTCTTAAAATATAAGCAGCGATCTGCACTAGTTTTCATACAAGGTCACATATGACCACAGAGTCCTCCTTTAATTAAATCAAATTTTTCCTATATTTGGCACAACTCGCTAGGCATAACATTTGACTTCATTACCCCACTCAGCTTACATACAGGAGCAAAAAGCTGTGTCCTTAATATATTTGGTACATTTGTTGTAGCCACTTAAAAAATTGTCAATTTTCTACCCTATAAGACACTTTTTCCCCCCAAAGTGTGGGGGGGGAATGTTAGTGCATCTTATAAACTATGTTATCTTATAAACTATGTTACTATGACTGATCTGAGGTCTGAATAGGTGCCTTATAAACATTTGGAGTGTGAGCTGATATCTGATTAGGGGTCCTATTTACATTTGAAGTCTGAGCTGAGCTCTGATGAAAAAAAAAAAATCTTATTTCCTTTCTCTAAAAGCTAGGTGCATCTTATGAGGAGGTACGTCTTATTGGGGCAAAAAATACGGTAGGTGTAAAAAGTATCTACAACACATACTAAAATTCACTCATGCCATCTAGAAATGGGGGTCCTGCTGTTTAATTTTCCCATAAGGCTCTTTACCTGACCCTTGGGCCATTTCCCCAGCCTCTTGGTTGTTAATAACGTACGGTAGTGCTTCTTTGGAATGGGCCTAACAGGGCAGGTCTCCTCTCTATGGTACATATGCTCATGCTTAATCTCCTCTAGTGGAGGAGATGTAGGGTCTTGTTACTGAAGCTCCATGTAAGCAATGCATTGGTATCTCTAACTAGTGCAGTGCCTGTCATGTTCCTCAACAGGGTACATGGCCTTTGATTAAAGCATCATGCTTAAAACATCATCAAGTCATTTAAAATATTGACCACTTTTTACTACATATTTGTGTTTGATCCTATCACCAGGAGTTTGGGCAGACTCTGAAAAATACCAGGTACATACAGTGGCACTAGCAAGGCTGAAGACACAAACACAATTAAATGTGAGGAACACTGGTGGCAAGAGACCCAGTGCATTGAGCAAGAGACCTAGTTCATGTTTCCCTGGTGTTAGGTACTACCAGCAATGCTGCTTTCTACTAGCCATTTCTGGTGTAAATACTGTACAACAGTACATTTGTTCCTATGTGTTTAAATGTCATATATCCTACACACTGTGGCATATACAGAATAGAGAAGGTTATTTCTAAAAGTGGTCATTGAACATCTTTACTCTTGGTTTTACTAGCAGAAGTGCTCTCGCTTTAGAAGACATGATTCCCAGCCTTTGTGCAAGCTTTGGGTTTTATCCAGTCCAGTTCTCTGTAAAATAATCCTTCAAAAAATAAATGTGTCCGTGTAAATGATCTGCGTCAACAGAAGATCTGAGTTTTCAAAGAGTCGTTTTTATGTGACACCGAGAGAATTCTCATGGTTTATTTTAAGAAATGGCAATGACTCCAGACAGCACAAGGCCACCAAAAATCTAATGTTTGTCTTAGTCAACTATCCTAAATCACAGATTCCTGGAGTGTGACTAATGACAAGTACAAATACCAGAAGGCACCAAAAGGAAATCAATAGTGTTTATATCCCAAAAATGGGAACAGGGCTTTTGTTCCTCTCATAAAACCTCAATTACGTCCACATAATGCAAAAGAACAACAAATAATTCTTCCTTTTTGTTAGAAGGTTTAATTTCATTTCCAAGGGCTCATTTCAACTCATATTACTAAAGCCCCCCTATACATATTAGTATATTGTCGACTGACAATCCAATGTGTATGAGTAGCTCCCGACTCACCCCCAAGAGTCAACCCCGGGAGAGAAGGATCGGGCAAAGTGAATCCTTTTGTTCTCCTGGGAGATAAGCTGCCACCAAAACTGTCTGGCAGTGACTTTCTCCTCATTGAATATAAATACAGAACATGTTCAGCCGAGCCAAAAGTGTATGTGTATGGGGTAGGTGGGAGGGAATCGGGAAAGACAGTTGTGAGGAATATGGATTAAAATTTACTGTCAGCCATGTCCTCACACCCCCATTTGCTGACAGAGTGGTGACTGAGGGGACAAGCAGGGGGCAGACAGCTGCGGGGGAGGAGGATGCAAATGAGGTCAGGGCTGTCCCAGGAGAAGTAGGACTGCCAGGTGAACTGTCAGTGCAGGGTTCCTCCCCCACTGGGATGTCAGAAGGCCAGGTTAGTCTGTCTGGACTGGCGACTTGGTCGAGAGCCGAGGGAAAGCCGGCACTACCAGCAGTGGCAGCGGCCATAGCTGCTGTCACGCGCAGTGGGAGTGCTGGGGCCCTAGAGGTCCCTCAGGGGTCTGATGGCTTTCCCCCTTCCGACCAAGTGGCTGCCGAGTCAGAGGGAGGCCAGGAGACAGGTCCCGCGGACCTGACAGGGGACGTGACAGTCTTGTCTAATCTGGCCACGTCCAGTCAGGAGTTTCAGGCAGCGTTAGCAGCTGAAGCCAGCCTGAACGCTCTCAAGGAGCAAGCGGAACAGCCCCCCTCGGACTCAGACCTCGAGCGGATGGTCTGGGACCAAGGACGGCTGTACCAGGTCACGGTCCAGCCGAGCTCACAGGAGGCGTGGCCTAGGGACCGACAGCTAGTGGTACCCTATCAGTTCAGGACGGAGTTGTTGCAGGTTGCGCATGAGATTCCGATGGCTGGACACCTAGGGATCGCTAAGACAAGGGCCAGATTAGCCCAGCATTTCTACTGGCCAAAGATGGGGGCTGATGTGGTTGCCCACTGTCGTTCATGTGACACCTGCCAGCGGGTGGGGAAGGCGGGGCGGTGCCCTAAAGCCCCACTGGTAACGCTGCCCATAATTGAAGAGCCTTTCAGGAGGGTAGCTGTGGATCTAATTGGACTGCTGTCCGTTCCCAGCAGCTTCGGGAAACGCTTCATATTGACGGTAGTAGACTATGCCACCCAGTACCCGGAGGCGGTAGCCTTGTCATCTGACAAGGTGGCTACTGCCTTGCTGGAGATTTTCTCCAGAGTGGGCTTTCCCCAGGAAATGCTCACCAACCGGGGGACCCAGTTCATGTCGCAATTGATGGAGTCCCTCTGTAGGCAAACACAGGTGCAACATCTGGTGACCAGCCCGTACCACCCACAGACAAACGGCCTGTGTGAACAATTTAATGGCACCTTAAAGCAGATGCTTAAGATGTTGGTTGACTCCCACGGGTGTGACTGGGAGCGGTACCTCCCACATCTACTGTTTGCCTACCGAGAGGTCCCACAGGCCTCCACGGAGTTCTCCCCCTTCGAGCTCCTGTACGGGCGACGTGTGCAGGGGCCCCTGGCTCTGATGAAAGAGGCCTGGGAGGGAGAGGTAGTCACCCCTGGAGTGTCGGTCATCGAGTATGTCATGCGCTTCCGGAACAAGATGCAGGCCTTGTCGCAGCTGGTGCACTATAATATGGAGCGGGCCCAGGCTGACCAGAAGCGATGGTATAACCAGAACGCTTGTGAGAGGACTTACCAGGTGGGTCTTCCACGTGAACATGATGAAGGCCCATCATGAGAGGGAGGAATGTGCCCTGTCTGTCTGCAACCTCCCCGAAGAGGGGGAGGAGGAAACCCTCCTGGACATGCTCACCCAGGTGAAGGCGGGTGGGTCCATCGAGGATGTGGAGGTGGGCCAACAGCTCTTGAAGGACCAACGGTCCCAGCTGTGGGCCACCTTTCACCCCTTCCAGGAGTTGTTCAGCGACAAGCCCGGAAGGACGGACTTGGCCTTCCATCACGTGGACACTAGGGTTCACCCCCCAATCCGGCGTTCAGCATATCTGGTTTCCTTGGAGGTGCAGCAGCACATGTGCCAGGAGATTGACGAGATGCTGAAGCTGGGGGTCATCCAGGCATCCAACAGCGCTTGGGCCTTGCCTGTGGTCCTTGTCCCAAAGAAGGACCGGACCACCCGGTTCTGCGTGGACTACAGGGGACTCAACACTGTCTCGGTCACCGATGCGTACCCTATGCCACGCATCGATGACCTGCTCGATCAGTTGGCCGGGGCCTGGTACCTGACCATCATGGATCTGAGCCGGGGGTACTGGCAGATTCCCCTGACCCCGGAGGCGCCCCGGAGGCGCGGGAACGCTCTGCCTTCATTACCCCCTTTGGATTGTACGAATCCACGTTGATGCCATTCGGCATGAAGAATGCCCATGCCACTTTTCAGCGGATGGTCAACACGCTGCTTAAGGGACTTGAAGCGTATGCGGCCGCGTACCTGGATGACATTGCCGTCTTCAGTCCCACCTGGGAGGATCACCTACAGCACCTGACGCAGGTGCTGGGGCGGATCCACCAGGCAAGCTTGACCATCAAGCCGGAAAAATGCCAGCTGGGCATGAGCGAGGTCCACTACCTGGGGCACCGGGTAGGCGGGGAGACCCTTAAGCCAGAGCCCGGGAAAGTGGATGCTATTGCATCCTGGCCCACCCCCAGGACCAAGAAACAGGTGATGTCCTTCCTGGGCACCGCCGGGTACTATAGGAGGTTCGTTCCCCGCTATAGTAGCCTGGCGAAGCCCTTGAGGGACCTCACCAAGAAGAAGCTGCCCTCCACAGTCGATTGGACGACTGCTTCAAAGCCCCAGCCCTGATTGTAATTTGATGCACCTCTTGGCATGTTCAGTGTACATGCAAAATAAGTTTACACCCCCCAGCCATCTCAGTGTCAGTTGGCCGGGAAGAAAGCCCCCAGGGGGTCCAAGCTTCAAGGAGAAGTTCACACCTCAGTGCACCAGTTTGGAGCCACCTGAATCCTGCAGGAAAACCCTCAGCATGGGGTATCCGCTCTTGCCCAGGATCAATGAGACCTCCCAGACATGTTGACACCTACCTTTCATAAGGAATTATGAATCGCCTGGCCATCGCAGGCGCAAACCGGATACATATTTGTGTCCCGGTGGCCACGAGGTACGTTCCCATGGTCTTTGTTTACTGGGACGAGGTCAGGATAGGGAGCTATTCATATCTCCCCATAGAAACCACATAACAGTACCAGGTTTGGGCTCTACTTGTAGTCGGAACCCAGGCAGGTCCATTAGTCCCAGAACCATCTCCCTGTGACCCTCTGGTCTGGAGCTATGAACCCTAAAAGGTTTTGTGGGTCATTTGCTGCCAGCCCAGAAGAGGGGGAGTGGACCCCTCCCTGAGGCAGGGAGGGGATGGGCCGGCTACAGGTTAAAAGTCTGGTGCCAGCAAGTAGGCGCGTCTTTCTCTGAAGAGGGGTCACATCCTACACATGTGTTTAGAGGGACCCTGGAATTAGCTGAGTTCACGGCCCTTCATGTGGACCCCAGCAAAGAACATCTTAAAGGAACTTTCATCATACTCGGTAACTGAATTTTACACTGCTTAACCCTGTTGTAACCATATAACCTGTAATCTGTAACCTCAGACCACTGTATATATTCTTAGTGTATATTGTGTTAAATCTAGTGTGCCCATACGGCTATTAAATCTATAATTTAATCTTGTGCTATCGTGTATCTCAATCACGAATCCCCACGTCCGTGTTTTGGCCTAGTTATAAGCTACCGCGGGTTGGTTTCTGACCGTATATAATCCCGTTAGCGGACCGGGCTTATGTCAAATGAGAAACTGGTGGCAGTTACCCGAGCTGAGGGCGTGATGTTTTCACTGCGGCGGTGAAAAGGCTCTCTCAGTTTGTTGCCTCTCTGTGCCCGCGTGGACAGGAGGTGGGTGTCTAAACTATACCAGCCTGACCTTACGTGCTCCTCTGGAGGGCGTAACTTCACGTTTTTGGTAAACCCTGTGATCATACCAGGTGAAGCACATGCTTAATGGGATAAGCAGTAAGGAAAAAAACACAGAAAAAACATGAATTAATGTTTAAACCCTTTACCCCTTTAATTGGAGAACTTGTTCTAATACAAGGCAAAAATGCTCAAGGAAAAATCGGCCAAACCTTGGTTACTATGTCCTTGTGTAAAACAATCGCCTAGTGTTTAACTATGTACTTATCTTTGCACTACACCTTGCTTATAGTCTCGGTGGCTTGAGGCTCAGACAGTAATCAGGCTACAGGTCGAGTGCTTTAACACAAAGTAGTTTTTTCACACTATGCAGAAAACTTCGATTACACCCCAGAAAACCAGACATATCCCCAAACAATATAAGATAATGAGAACTGTCCCCAAAGCCAGGATTTCTGTTAAAATAATAAATCCCTCACCACATCTAGTGCTGCTCTGGTCCTCAATTCTGGCATCTGTTTACACGACTGTAGCAGTGAGGTAACCATATACCCAACATGAACACTGCAGCCAATTACTGGCCTCAGACTGGACTTGAGGACTGGATGCATCAGTAGATTAAATGAGTCTAGGGACTTTTATTAATTGAACTTGGACAACCCTTTTAAGGAGCCCTCATGAGTTTGAATGGATTTCTGGATGGCCATAACATGCAATATTACAACAGTGGTCCCTCTATATTTTTTCTGTGGAGATGGCCACTTTACCATGGTGCTAAAGTGTGCAGACACTGGGAACACACGAGAAGCTAAGACAGAAAAGGTTAAAAAAAAAATATCTTTAAAAAGAATGGCTAAATTGGTACTACTGTGAGTTTGGTAAATGGCTTCCTAAAGGCAGCTGTACGCATTCAATATTGTTTGGCTGACAACTATTGTGATGAATACCACCCCTCGTGCCCGCTGACGTCAACCACGTCGAGCTCACGAGACGGACAATTCTAAGTGTGTGTCCCTGTGTGGAGCTGCACTAGATCCAAGCATGTTGCATATTTGGATGCCCAAGTTTAGGATCTAAATGTACAGCTGGCGACACACAGAACCTAGAGAGAAGTTTAAACCTCTATGTGCAGGACCTGGCTGGGGCCAGTGAAATGAAGGTAGGTGACGGAGGGCAAGATCAGGTCTCTAGGGTCAGCAGTTGGGTAACAGTTAGAAGAAGGGGAAGTCCTGAGCTGGCACACCCTAGTAAATATGCCTGTTTGGCCAATATTAGACCAGGTCCAGCATCAAAGCAGCAGGGCATTGCTCCTCGTAACCAGGAGGAAGGATGGCAAAGCCTGGGCAGATGCTGGTGGTAGCAGACTCTGTTATTAGGCGGACAGACAGGGTCATCTGTTGCCGAAAGAATGAACAGTGTGCTGTCTTCCGTGTGCCTGTCATATTGTGGTTTGGATTGACAGAATGATGGGTGTGTCTGAGGAAGACCCAGCGGTCACAATGACAAAGTCAGGGGTGGTGGAAGGTCCTTAAAAATAATTTTAGGGAACTAGGAGAGAAGTTCAAGTCCAGGACTTTGAATGTAGTGTTTTAAGAAATACTACCAGTGCCACGAGCATCACTAGAGAGACGGTGGGAGCTTAGGGAGTTAAATAAGAGGCTCGGAAGCCTTTGCAGGAAGGAAGGGTTTGGGTTCATGAAGAACTGGGCCGACTTCTCTGCTGGCTACAGGCTCTACAGTAGGGATGGGCTTTACCTTAACCCTTTCACCCCCGGAGTTTTATTTTTATTTTTGTTTTTGTTTTGCGCTCCCTGCCTTCCCAGAGCCATAACTTATTTTTTATTTGTCTGTTCACACAGACATATGAGGGCTTGTTTCTTGCGGGAAAAGTTGTACTTTCCAACGCCACCATTTATTATTGCATATGATGTAGTGGAAAACAGGAAAAAAATTCCAAATGGGTTGAAATTGCAAAAAAATAAAAATTCCACCACAGTTTTACGGTTTCTTTATTTACAATGTACGATGTGTGATAAAACTGACCAGTTACTTTTATTCTACAGGTCAGTAAGAATCCGGCAAAAGCTTATACAGTCATGTGAAAAAATTAGGACACCCTTTGAAAGCATGTGGTTTTTGTAACATTTTTAATAAAAGGTTATTTCATCTCCGTTTCAACAATACAGAGAGATTAAAGTAATCCAACTAAACAAAGAAAACTGAAGAAAAGTCTTTTCAAGATCTTCTGTAAATGTCATTCTACAAAAATGCCTATTCTAACTGAGGAAAAAGATAGGACACCCTCACATGTATTCCCTCTTAAATTGGCTCAGATCTCACACAGGTATATCACACCAGGTGCACATAATTAGTAGATCGTTACTCTGCATGTTGAATGAGGCTTGCCCTATTTAAACCTCAGACATTTAGTTTGGTGTGCTCCTGACTGTTGAAGTGAGAGTGAGCACCATGGTGAGAGCAAAAGAGCTGTCAGAGGACTTCAGAAAAAAGATTGTAGCAGCCTATGAGTCTGGGAAGGGATTTAAAAAGATCTCAAAAGATTTTGAAATCAGCCATTCCACTGTCCGGAAGATAGTCTACAAGTGGAGGGCTTTCAAAACAACTGCCAACATGCCCAGGACTGGTCGCCCCAGCAAGTTCACCCCAAGAGCAGACCGCAAGATGCTAAAAGAGGTCTCCAAAAACCCTAAAGTGTCATCTCGAGAACTACAGCAGGCTCTGGCTACTGTTGATGTAGAAGTACATGCCTCTACAATCAGAAAGAGACTGTACAAGTTTAACTTGCATGGGAGGTGTGCAAGGAGGAAACCTTTGCTTTCCAAGAGAAACATCGAGGCCAGACTGACATTTGCCAGAGATAAAGTTGACAAAGACCAGGACTTCTGGAATAATGTTCTTTGGACAGATGAGTCCAAAATTGAATTATTTGGACACAACAGCAGAGGACATGTTTGGCGTAAACCAAACACAGCATTCCAAGAAAAGAACCTCATACCAACTGTGAAGCATGGAGGTGGAAGTGTCATGGTTTGGGGCTGCTTTGCTGCAGCAGGACCTGGTCAGCTCACCATCATAGAATCCACAATGAATTCTACTGTGTATCAGAAGGTGCTTGAAAAACATGTGAGACCATCAGTTAGAAAATTAAAGCTGAAGCGGAACTGGACCATGCAACATGACAATGACCCAAAACATACTAGTAAATCAACCAAAGATTGGCTGAAAAAGAAGAAATGGAGAGTCCTGGAATGGCCAAGTCAAAGTCCAGATTTGAATCCCATTGAGATGCTGTGGGGTGACTTGAAAAGGGCTGTACGTGCAAGAAACCCCTCAAACATCTCACAGCTGAAAAAGTTCTGCATTGAGGAGTGGGGTAAAATTTCCTCAGACCGATGTCGAAGACTGGTAGATGGCTACAAGAACCGTCTCACTGCAGTTATTTCAGCCAAAGGAGGTAACACTCGCTATTAGGGGCAAGGGTGTCCTATCTTTTTCCTCAGTTAGAATAGGCATTTTTGTAGAATGACATTTACAGAAGATCTTGAAAAGACTTTTCTTCAGTTTTCTTTGTTTAGTCGGATTACTTTAATCTCTCTGTATTGTTGAAACGGAGATGAAATAACCTTTTATTAAAAATGTTACAAAAAACCACATGCTTTCAAAGGGTGTCCTAATTTTTTCACATGACTGTATGTATAGTTTTTCTTGCGTTTTAATAGTGATAAAAAATTCAAAAGTGGGAAAAAATCTTTTTTTTTTGCCATATTTTGACCCCTATAACTTTTTTGTAATTATGTATACGGAGCTGTATGGGGGCTAATTTTTTTGCAGGGCGATCTGAACTTTTCATTGATACCATTTTGGGGTGTATATGACTTTTTGATCACTTTTTATTTTATTTGTTGTCGAAAATGAAGCAACCAAAAACGGCGAATCGGCCATCTTGATGCTTTTTTCTATTTTGAGGTTTGCCGTATAGGGAATATATTTTTATATTTTCATATTTTTATACTATGGGTGTTTTTGCACATCGCGACACCCATAATTTGTATTTTTTTTGTTATTTTATTTTATTTTGGGAAAAGAGAGGTGATTAGATTTTTTATGTTTTTTTTTTTTTATTTTGCATTAGAATCTATGCATTGGAACTTGCATTGGAATCTATGATTATTTTGCTACTTTCCTATGGAGCCCTATTACTGGCAAGGGCTCCATAGGAAATACTATGCAGCAGCCTCCTGTCATTCACATAGACGGGGGCTGCTGCACACAAGCTCCGGCTCCTCCAATCGCCACATGGGGAGTCGGAGCACCACCGAAAGCGCGCGCTTTCGGTTTTCAGCATGTTCAGATGCCGTGGTCAGGATTGACCACGGCATCTGAGGGGTTAAATGTCTGAGATCTTGGAGTAGCTTGGGTTGGACGGCACTCCTCTGGTGTCGTTTTGGTACGGTGCTCAATGGTAGTTGAGGTAATATAGTAAAGGAAACCACGTATACCACCATACTAGGACCGAAACGTTGGCCAGTCTGTGCATATCCCATTCCTGGATGCTGACAAAAATGAAATGATAAATGATGAAATGAAAAATTAAAAATGATATGAAATGAAAATATAAATTAAACTACTAAAACGAGTGCCGTGGTTTCCTTTACCAAAAGGGCGCCATCTTTAAAGACCCGGCCAGTGCCATACTATTACGACGCTGTCGGGAAGGGGTTAACTGGTAGGTTGCAGCTGTGCGGGAAGGGGTGAGGGGATGGTTAGATACTGTAGCTGTAGGCGCTTTTAAACTAGGATCTGGGGAGGGTGGTTATATTAATATGGAGGTAGATAAAGAGTGGCATATAGAGGGGGCAGTAGAGGCGTAGCAGAGGTAGTAGTCGCTACCGGGCCCAGGAGCCTGAGGGGGCCCAAAGACCCTTGAGCTGTATAAGAAGACACCAGTATTATATAAAGTGCATCCTGGTCAAGTTACACTTCTAGCTGGGGGGAAGGGGCTAGCTTAAGAATTTGCCATGAGGGGGGTGTCATTTCAATTTTTGCCTCAGGCAGTACGAAGGCTATGTGCTTCCCTGCACCTGGCCATAAAGCACTGAGGGTTGGGGGTCCCAAGCTGAACTCTTGCACCCAGGCCCATGAGCCTTTAGTTATGCCCCTGGCTGGAGCTGGGGTTATTGAGGAAACTAGGGAGGTGAGTAGGAATAACATCCAACCAAGAAAAACAGAGTTGTTGGTAACGTCAAATATCTGCTGGGGAATGCAAGGAGTCTGCCAAATAATTGGAAATTCTAATGACAGACATGGATTATGATGTAGAAGCCATAAGAAACCTGGCCGGCCTGGCCGGATGAGAGCCATGCCTGGGTAACAGATGTGGAGGGTTATACCGTATTTAGAAAGGACAGAAAAGATAAAAGAGGGGGAGACTTGTCTGCTTGTAAAATCCAACTTAGGACTAGTGCTAAATGACAGTATTGGGGAAGGCTCTGACAGTGTGGTGTCCATATGAGTTAATATCCACGAAGCACGCAATAAACCACCTAGCCTAGTCTAAAGGGCAGAGGAGGAAATGCTGCAACAAATAGGAAAGGCAGAAAGGAATACTGGGGTCCTTATTATGAGGGATTTAAATATATTGACATTAATTGGGATATTGGGGGTGATTTATCAATACAGGCACTTTATGTGCAGGTGCTGATATCTCCTGTGATGCCAGCAGATGCGCCTAATTTATGATGACGCACAGGCCTCATCATAAATTCGGCGCATTCTGAGACAGTCCATGCGCCTAAACAGAAATCTAGGTCAGCTCTGAGCTACTGAATATTTCTGGCTTTATTCGCGTCAGTGTAAATGAAGATAAATTTGGCTCTGGGTTGGCAAAGCCTCTTGTCCACCTTTGGCACACACCCTTTTCAAAAAGTGGCGAAGGCAACATATAAAAAAAACGGCTCCCCGTTGAGTCCGTTGTTTATGCTAGAAGCTGTTTTATCCACAATTCAAGACAATTACTTCTCGCAGTTGGTTGAGGAACTGACCAGAGGAGATAATTTGCTGGATCTGGTCGTCAGACCACATACAATATCGGAGCACTTGGGCAATAGTGACCATAATATGGTTGGTAAATTTCAATACAGTATTCAGTAAGGGAGGTGAGAAAACCTGAAACTTAAGAAAACTTTACAAAACCTAATTTCAGTCAACTAAGGGAAGAGCTCGGTCTTATAGACAGAGATCAGGTTCTGGTAAATAGTAATACTGATGCTAAATGGAGAGTCTTCAAAGAGTTACCGTATTACAATACTTCTGTAGCAAGTTTATACCCATGGATAAAATGTCCAGGAATAATAGGAAACCAATATGGCTAAAAAGGACGTACTGAACAAAATAAGTAAAAAACAAAGAGCATTTAAAACATTGAAGGTTAATGGTGGTTTAGAGAAATCATTCCAGCCTTACAAAGAGCTCAGTCGGAAATGTAAAAAGGAACTAAAGTTGGGTAAGGCTGGGTTCACATCACGGTTTTGCATGTTTCGCATAAACATTGGGGAAAAAAGGGATGCAAAAGCACAATGCAATGTGCTTTTTCATCCTGCAACATCCAGTAAAAATTGAAGTTTATGGCATCCATGTAACATATGCCATTTTTTATATGTTAAATGTAAGACAAAAACGTGATTTGAACCTGGCCTAAATTAGCCACCTAAAAACAAATAATAGTACACGGAAGACAGTAAAACAAATCACAAAAACTTTTATAAATATACAAATGCCAAAAAGAAAAGATTTAATAATACTGGCCCTCTGAAAGATAACCATGTGAATATAATTGTAGAGGACAAAGATATTAAACTCTTACTTTTCATCTACAGTCATGTGAAAAAATTAGGACACCCTTTGAAAGCATGTGGTTTTTTGTAACATTTTTAATAAAAGGTTATTTCATCTCCGTTTCAACAATACAGAGAGATTAAAGTAATCCAACTAAACAAAGAAAACTGAAGAAAAGTCTTTTCAAGATCTTCTGTAAATGTCATTCTACAAAAATGCCTATTCTAACTGAGGAAAAAGATAGGACACCCTCACATGTATTCCCTCTTAAATTGGCTCAGATCTCACACAGGTATATCACACCAGGTGCACATAATTAGTAGATCGTTACTCTGCATGTTGAATGAGGCTTGCCCTATTTAAACCTCAGACATTTAGTTTGGTGTGCTCCTGACTGTTGAAGTGAGAGTGAGCACCATGGTGAGAGCAAAAGAGCTGTCAGAGGACTTCAGAAAAAAGATTGTAGCAGCCTATGAGTCTGGGAAGGGATTTAAAAAGATCTCAAAAGATTTTGAAATCAGCCATTCCACTGTCCGGAAGATAGTCTACAAGTGGAGGGCTTTCAAAACAACTGCCAACATGCCCAGGACTGGTCGCCCCAGCAAGTTCACCCCAAGAGCAGACCGCAAGATGCTAAAAGAGGTCTCCAAAAACCCTAAAGTGTCATCTCGAGAACTACAGCAGGCTCTGGCTACTGTTGATGTAGAAGTACATGCCTCTACAATCAGAAAGAGACTGTACAAGTTTAACTTGCATGGGAGGTGTGCAAGGAGGAAACCTTTGCTTTCCAAGAGAAACATCGAGGCCAGACTGACATTTGCCAGAGATAAAGTTGACAAAGACCAGGACTTCTGGAATAATGTTCTTTGGACAGATGAGTCCAAAATTGAATTATTTGGACACAACAGCAGAGGACATGTTTGGCGTAAACCAAACACAGCATTCCAAGAAAAGAACCTCATACCAACTGTGAAGCATGGAGGTGGAAGTGTCATGGTTTGGGGCTGCTTTGCTGCAGCAGGACCTGGTCAGCTCACCATCATAGAATCCACGATGAATTCTACTGTGTATCAGAAGGTGCTTGAAGAACATGTGAGACCATCAGTTAGAAAATTAAAGCTGAAGCGGAACTGGACCATGCAACATGACAATGACCCAAAACATACTAGTAAATCAACCAAAGATTGGCTGAAAAAGAAGAAACGGAGAGTCCTGGAATGGCCAAGTCAAAGTCCAGATTTGAATCCCATTGAGATGCTGTGGGGTGACTTGAAAAGGGCTGTACGTGCAAGAAACTCCTCAAACATCTCACAGCTGAAAAAGTTCTGCATTGAGGAGTGGGGTAAAATTTCCTCAGACCGATGTCGAAGACTGGTAGATGGCTACAAGAACCGTCTCACTGCAGTTATTTCAGCCAAAGGAGGTAACACTCGCTATTAGGGGCAAGGGTGTCCTATCTTTTTCCTCAGTTAGAATAGGCATTTTTGTAGAATGACATTTACAGAAGATCTTGAAAAGACTTTTCTTCAGTTTTCTTTGTTTAGTCGGATTACTTTAATCTCTCTGTATTGTTGAAACGGAGATGAAATAACCTTTTATTAAAAATGTTACAAAAAACCACATGCTTTCAAAGGGTGTCCTAATTTTTTCACATGACTGTATTTTCACCAGCGAGTTGACAGTGCCAGATATCATTCAGGGGGCATTAATGAAAGTCCTCTATCAAATATCACCATCATAACACATCAAGAAGTACAGCTGCATCTGAGCAAATTAAATATTGATGAAGCCCCTTTCCTATATGGTATACATCCACAGGTACTAAGGGAGTTAAGTTCAGTAATTGATAGACCAATGCATCTCATATTCTTACACTCTTGTGACAGGGTAAGTGCCACAGAACTGGATAATGGTTGATGTTGTACCAATATTTAAAGGTGTTGTCTCACCTCATACATTGATGGCATATAGCTAGGATATGCCACCAATGTCCGGTGCCTGTCCCACCATTTCCAGAATTGAGCTTGCAAAGTGAAGCGGGCTGCTCATGCGCGACTGCCCTTCATTCATTTCTATGGGACTGCCGAAAACAGCCGAGTGGCCGCGCTATCAAAGTTTGCTTACCATTCATTTCTATGCTTGACTATTTTCGGTACTCCCATACAAATTAATGGAGGGCGGCCGTGCTTGCGCAGTCCACTCTCCTTCACTTTGCGGTTTCCATTTTAAAGATAGCTGCAGATCCCAGAGGTGGGACATACACCAATCAGACATGTAGTATATCCTAGCAATATGCCATCAATGCTTAAAGTGAGTCTGTTACCACTATATGACCATATACAGCACTTACATGGCGCTGTAGCACACCTATACATGATTCTAATGGTACCTTTGTTATTTTCTTTAGACATCCAGAAGCAGGAAAAACAACGTTTATTTCATATGCAAATGAGCATTCGCAAGTGCCCAGGGGCGGCGTTCAGTGTGTAGGTGCCCAGGCCGCCCTGCCTTTTTAAACGTTACTCCTCCCCCAGCCTCTTTTTTTGCCTGCCCTCATATTCCCTTGTATCATCCCTAGGTCCGGCCGAGATCCCGCGACTGTGCACTGCTTCGCCAGCTGGCGCATGCGCACTAGTTGAATTGATGCTGTACCCAAAATGGGCATTGCAGTGTGCATGCCCCGGCCCGGTGAAGCAGTGCGCAGGCGCGGGATCTCGACCGGACCTAGGGATGATACAAGGGTATAGGAGGGCAGGCAAAGGAAGAGGCTGGGAGAGGAGTAACGGTTAAAAAGGCAGGGCAGCCTGGGCACCTACACACTGAACGCCGCCCCTGGGCACTTGCGAGTGCTCATTTGCATATGAATTAAACTTAGTTTTTCCTGCTTCTGGATATCTAAAGAAAATAACAAAGGTACCATTAGAATCCTGTATAGGTGTGCTGCAGCGCCATGTAAGTGCTGTATATGGTTATATAGTGGTGACAGACTCCCTTTAAGATAAAACAAACCTATTAAGAAAGGTAAAAGGTGGAACCATTTAGCTACCCTCCGGTAAGTTTGTATGTAAAATATTTGAAGGTATTCTAAGAAATTAGCTGCAGAAGTATATAGCAGTGAATGAATTAATAACCAGCATGTAGTCATGCAAACCAGGTAGTGCCTAACCAACATGGGTTTCTATGAGGAGGTAAGTGCATATCTGGATGTTGGTCATGCCGTAGATGTGATATATCTAGATTTCAAGAAACCATAATGGATCTACTCAGTGGTCTACATAAGCAACAGGCCATAGATAAAAATAAGGCCCTTCCAAGGACATTTTCAACTAATGACATTAAGCACCACTTCCCTTTGTTGGTTCTCAACATCCATTAAAATGGCATTAGGAGTAGGGCCAACTGGGATGGGTCTCTATCTTCTGAAACTCCGTAGCAGCTGCATAGGAGGCCTCTGTGGATGCATGCTCTTGGATCTATTCCAAACTGCATAAATAAGGATATGATTCCAGAACAAAGGAATAGATTAGACGCTGAAGTAATGTACTTCAAACCATTATATTATTACTAGAAATCTTATAAAGAGGAAGGAAACAATTCACATAAAGCATTCAATAAGAACAAACAGATCTTTCATCTTCTGTCTGGGTCTCCTGCACATAAGGTATAACCGGAAGAGTAAATGACGGCACATTGTTTTGCGGTGCATAAAAGTAACATAATAGGAAATAAGTAATATTAAGGAAAACCCATCCGAGGTCTGGACAATCTGAGCATTCAGATAATTGCCGGTGTGTATCTGTTACCAGGACCTGTTATATCAGGGACAAAACCTTACAAAATGAGAAACAAATGTGTGTAAGGAACAGCAAAATAGTGCAGCTTGGCTTGCATCAATCTGACATCAAGTGGCGCCACAAGGGGTAATCTGTAGAAAACAAAAATTCTTTCAAATTTTGACAAACCCCAAAGGCTGCAACCCCTAGATGTAGACAAGTCAGTTTCTTCAGAAGACACACTCTAATCCCTCCAGCATCCTGCAATATCCCATTTTTGCATTTTCATTTTTTACTCCCTGCTTTCCCAGAGCCGTAACTTTTTTCCGTATGAGGGCTTGTTTTTTTGGGGACAAATGCTACTTTCTAATGGTACCATTTAATGTTGTGTACGATGTATTGGGAAGCTGGAAAAAAATTCCAAATCAGGCAGGGTTGTAAAAAAAAAAACGCACTTGCACCACAGTTTGATGGGATTTGTTTTTATGGCGTTCCCTATGAGGTAAAACTGACCTGTTACCTTCATTCTCTGGGTCAGTACAATTACAACTATACCACATTTATGCAGTTTTTCTTGTCCTTTAATACTGAAAAAAATAACATTTTGGGGAAAAATTAATTTATTTTCATTACATATTCTGACCCCCATAACTTTTTATAGAAGTTTTTCTGAGACCGGAGAAAATGGTTGGCACGGCAGAACATTACAATAGCATTATATGCAGATAGCGTGCTCCAATATATTCGTGATTGCGCAAATCGGCAATTAACGATGCGCCTATTTTTGCGCAATACGTGCAACTTCACATTTTAGTAGGTCTGACTACATATTACTGATTAGTGCACTAAGTATTGTTGTGACATCACCGCACTATGTCTGTAGCATGTCTGTATGGACAGCAGAACCTATCACACTACCTAACACTCTGCACTGGAACCTACCAGCTACACTATATCAGGATATAACCTACACTGACTATCTCCCACTATCTGTATTTTATATATATATATATATATATATATATATATATATATATATATATATAATAACTAACTAATGTAGTGACACAGTAAAGCACAGAGCACAGCGATGACACTGCTGTCTCTCTCCTTGGATTCCATAAAACTGAAGGAAATGGTTGCTGGGGCGGTTCTTATATAGTAAGGGGTAGGCAGCTTTCCTATTGGTTGCTAAGGATGTTGCTAAGCTCAGACAAAGACACTGCAGCCTTCTCATTGGCCCACAAGCAAGAAGCACGGAGGGATCATGGGTTCAGATGAAAAAAAAAAATCAAAAATATTCGAGAATACGAATATATAGCACTATATTCTAAATATTCACGAATTCTCAAAGTGGCGATATTCACAATTAAAATTTGCAATTTGAATATTCGCGCCCAACACTACTCTTCAGCACAGAGCAGGGTACTAGATGGATGAGAAGCCTTTGAAGGAAAAAGAATCCTTTAAGACTCCTTATGCCAACTGATGTTCTCCACAAGGTGAATGTTACCCCCCTTATACGTCAAAGATTTCTCACCCAGCCAACCAGTACCGAGCTCAGTACCAACAAGGAACAAGAACCTCAAAACAGGTGGATCTTGCTTCCATTTGGAGGAGTCTCCGATTTGGTTTACATCACTAATCATATTTAAGGCTCTTTTAGAGGAAGGATATTTACTCATAGGGTAGCTACTTCTAATACTGTAGGAGGTTCTAGAGAGACTGTTTTCGCCTTTGACAGGAGAACAAATTTTAATACCTTTTCTAAGAAAGAATTGCCTGTAAGCAAGTGAGTGGTCTCTCCAAGGGTAAACGGCAACACCCAAGGGCAGAGATTTTAAACATGGTGAGGAATCCTAAAGTATATTATAGAGTTGTAGAACCTTTTGTTACACAGTGATTGTGCTGCAGGATTTAAGAATCTCCCTTAGCCGTGTCCTCCGTTTCGTTCCATAACATTGCTCTTCAGTCAATTGGTAAAGAAAGATTTATATCACAGTTTCGACAACAAGAATTGCACTTCCTAGCAAAGCTGGGCCAAGCATGACGTATTATAATGAAAGTCCCTGCTCCTCAGAATATTCTTCTTCTTGATTATGCAAAGGTTTAATCTCATCTCTGGATTTACATTATTAGTTTACTCCGGGCGATGATTCTAACAGAAAATTTGTACATGGTACAATGTGATATTCCGCTGCCGGAACATTCATTCCATAAACATTGACAATTTCTTCATAATTTTCTAGGAAATATGTTTCTACCAATCTACATGACAGCTCAACAGGAGACATCACTGAATGAATATTAATATGAATGAAATATATATCTCCACCAACTCCATCAAAATGTAGAATTGTATACACCATATAGTACCTCTAGACTTAAACACATGGACAAAATTGTTGGTACCCTTCTGTTAAAGAAGGAAAAATTCATAATGGTCACTGAAATAACTTAAAACTGACACAAGTAATAATAAATAAAAATTTACTGAAAAGCAGCTAATAAAAATCAGACATTAAATTGTAGTTCAACAAAATAATTGATAAAACAAAATAATAAAACTGTACTGGACAAAAAAATATGGTATCCTTAAAGGGGTTTTCCGAGATTTTTATACTGATTATCTATCCTCAGGATAAATCATCATTATCTGATTGGTGGTGGTCCAACACCCGAGACCCCCACTGATCAGTTGTTTGAGAAGGCAGTCACGCTGCGGCCTTCTCTCAGCTTTTCCTAGGCCAGTGATGACATGTTGACGTGTCATGTGGCCTAGGAGCAGTTCAGTCCTATTCAAGTGAATGGGGCTGAGGTATGATAGCTAGCACAGCTGCTATACAATGTACGAAGCTGTGCTTGGTAAGCATGGAGAAGGCCGTGGAGCTCACAGGAAAGCGCGTGCCTCTGTTCATTCGGCGCAGGCGCTCTGAGATGAGGAGGCTCGTCTCCTCAGAACTCCCTCAGTGCGCCTGCGCCGCTAACATCACCGAAAGAGAAGACGTCATAGGCGCAGGCGCACTGAGGGAGTTCTGAGGAGACGAGCCTCCTCATCTCAGAGCGCCTGCGCCGAATGAACAGAGGCGCGAGATTTTTGAAATACTGACAGGGCCGGCCGGAGGAGGAGATCACGGCTGGCCCTGTCAATCAACAGGACGAGGGGGCGGTTTTCTGCGGCGGCTACCAGCAAGTAGACGCCCTACTTGCTGGTAGAGACCGGATTTGCATATTATAAAACTTCGTTTTCTCAAGAAACGGCCGCATGAAAGTAAGTGACAACATTATATTCTCATATATCGCGCTATAATGAATGTAACTAGCCAACAAAAAAAAAATGACTGTTGTGGGGTGACAGAAGCCCTTTAAACTTCTGAAAACTTCTGAAAAATATGATGGTTTTATAGCCTTTAACCTTAACATGTTTGTCTATAATTTTCTTTCTAATCTCCTTGAGACAAATCTCTACCTAGCTTTCTTTGGTCCATGTTGAGTGTGGTACCCACCGTGATACGAAACAGCACAGTGACTGCTTTTCACCCTATAAACAGGCAGACTGACTGATTACAAGTTTGAAGACATTTGTGATGCTAATTACAGGACACACATTAGTTTAACATGTCCATGTGGTCAAATAATTTTCAATCTTTTCTAGGGGTACCATAATTTTGGTCCAGGCCAGTTTCATTCTTTATTTTTTTTGTTGAACCACAACTCAAAAGCAATGTCTGATTTTCATCAGCTCATTTTCAGTAAATTTTTATTTATTATAAATTACTTTTTGTCAGTATCAAGTTATTTCAGTGAATATTGTGGGTTTTTTCTTTCTTTAACGGAAGAGTACCAAAATTTTGTCCAAGTGTGTACCTGATCTATACGAGATCTGATAATAAAGTTTGCAAACTCCCCACCGTGAGCTTGTGGGGCAGCACTATGAGGGTCCATTCACACGTCCGCAATTTCGTTCCGCATCTTGCGGAACGGAATTGCGGACCCATTCATTTCTATAGGGCAGCACGATGTGATGCCCGGACACGGAATTGCGGACCCGCACTTCCGTTTTGCCGAAAAAAATAGAACATGTCCTATTCTTGTCCACAATTGCGGACAAGAATAGGCATATTCTATTAGTGCCGGCAACGCATATTGCCGCGATCCGTGTTTTGCGGATCCGCAAACCACGTTACGGACGTGTGAATGGACCCTAAAGAAACTCGAGTATGGTTTCAGGAAATTATCATATCAGTTATTTACAGCTGTGTTTTTGTAGACCCACAATAATCTCATTCTGATTAGTGAGTAGTAATGTCTGTGCATGTTTCTGCATCCCATCAAAAGAATGTTGGAGTTTGAATTAAAGCAATGAACAGTGATAAGTTTCCTTGTTAAACTTGGCAAGATTGGAAGAGAAATCATGGAGATGTTATTGCAAGTTGATGAGGATAATGCTATGAAGTAAACTTTTTCTAAGGGCAGAGAAAGTGTCGCTGACGACGAGAGATGGGGACTTAAAACAAAGTGGCAAAGTGCACAGTGGAAGACTGCTGATTCTCCCCAACCACAATTGGTCTACCAATTTTAATCAAAATGTAAAATATTGTTGGTAACTTTCTTTAACATTAAAGGGATTGTTTACTATGAATTTGAAACAACTGGACAAACAGTCAACCAAGTGTAGTATTTGTAAGTGCTCAAAAGGCAGCGTGAAAAAGTAAGATGGAAATGACCAAACTTTTTTGTGAACTCGTGGCTCTTACACCAGGACAACACACTTACTCACGTGGCTCTGTCTGGTAGGCAGTTTTTAGTTAGTAAACAAATAATTATGTTGGAACACCCTCTCTATTTACCGGATACAGCACCCAATGATTTTTTCCTGATCTCAAAGATAAAGGAAATATGGAAAGGAAGGCATTTTGATGACATTAATGACATCAAAGGTAATACAACAGCAGCACTGAAGGCCATTCCACAAAACCGGCTCCAAAAACTGCTTTGAAGCATGGATAAAGAACTGGCACCAGTGCATAGCTTTCCAAGGGGACTACTTTGAAGGAAACCACTGTGAAATTCAACAATGAGGTACAGTATGTGAAGGAGTATGTGACGCGACATGTTCGCAAACATTATTGTCCGACCTTGTATATCTGTCCCTTTCACTACAATTACTATGTGATGCCAAATCTTGCCACTCCCTTAGGGTGCCAGTTTTTCAACAGCCAAATTAATGACTATGTCAACAACTTACCTGCCTGGGCTCCAGCGCCGTGGTCTGGGGCTTGGACACAGGAGTTCCTGTGTGTGATTTAATTGCTTATTAGAGTTAGGTGTGTGTTCTAATGTAGGCTGAGTGATGGCTCAGCCTGCCTATCTGTGGGATACTGGTGTTCTGGTTTAATGGGCGCAAGGTCCCTGGACGTATCAGATACGGATCCAGGGACTCAGGGCTCTACTTAAATATCCTGCTGGCAATACATATTGTATTGTTTGTTATCCTTACCTCAGCTTGCCTCTGACCTCCCTCTGTCTAGTGATTCTGTGCCATGTTACCCGTCTGGTTCTGTCTTTGGCTTGGCTATTTTCACTACTCTCCGTCCTCTGATTTTGTACTGTATTGTCCTCCCAGTTTTTACCTTTTCTGTATGACCCGTCTGTGTGGTTGCATTTCTATGTCTGTCTGTCTGCACTTAGCAGTACAGGGAACGTCGACTAGTTTCGGTCTTGCTGCCTAAAACTTACACTGCAGGTAGGCAGGGAAAGCGGGTTCGGTTCACTTAGGGCTCACGTGTGTGGGTGTGTTTTCCTACCTACTGTGCTGAGAGGCCACATGGTTAATCCCCTTAAAAACAATGCTGCAGCCAAAGATAGAAACATTCTAGAGACATACGTCAAAAGCATGCCACAAAATCTCACTTAGGTCATGGCATGAGTGCTGGACCCTGCCTTCCTTTGTACACTTATCCCTGAACAGGCCATGGAGCATTGTTTTGGGATCTTCTTCCTTTACATGTGGATTTACCTCAGACGAGTAAGCAAAATCATGGCTGTATACCAGATGTGATCTCTTTAAGATGCAATTTGCCTCAGACTGGGTTGTGGAGCCTCATAAATCCCCTGGATGTGTGGCTTTTGCTGCTGGAAGATTCTCATATGGTGCTTTTCTGGATGATCTGTATGCCAAATGGATACAGAATCGGAAACAATAGGCAAGGTCCACCAAGACCCAAATTCACTCTATCAAGAAACACAAATGTTCCCAGGCTATCACATTTGGATTGAACCAACACAGGTTATCCAGGCATAACTCACCCCATCGACTCAACACAGTGGGCAAAGGGAGTCAATAGGTCTCCTACTTGATCATTCACCTCCCTTTCAGCTTTTTTGTCTCTCCACAGAAGAGTAGAAATCGCACATATGTTTCTCTAGAAGTTCTGAGGAGGTGTAGTCCACCAATTACATGGAAAATTTTCCCATTGTAAGGACATAAAAGAGAGAAAATGACATAGTGCAAACCAGAAGGATACTTTCAAAGCAGAGTATTTTATTCTCCGTACTCACAATAAATAAATAAAAAAGCCATCAATGCACGTATGATGAACGCTGGCCCAAAAGCCCGACCCTGGGTTTCACCCTCTTTAAGCTTCTTCTGGGGCATGGTCAGAGCATAGAACATCTGCATCAACAGTTACAGGCCAATACAGCTTTAATACAACGTTTCCATTATTCAAATGAATATCTCCAAAACATGAAATACATAATTCACTCCAGTAGATATAAAAGATTAGATTGATTTTGTGCTTTATCGTCCAGTATGTGTATTTTTTCAGTATCTAAGATGGTGGATTTGCAGAGTCCTGGACTCTATACACATGCGTAGTGGCCTGGATTTGTATGTACAATTTGCAAAATTCCAAGATGGTGGACTCTGGAAGCCCAACGACGCAGGCACAACTATCTTGTTGGTGCGTGATGAGGTGATAGGATGTGTTCTGTGTGACGTTCCTGCTCTCGGCATGCGCGTTAGATTATTTTCTCTGGACATGCACAATGACTGTTCTGGGATGTCGGTGTCTTACCGAACATTGCTACTGGCACAATGACATGTGGTGCGGCAGGAACTTTTCATACAGCATATATTTGGACATCTCCTTCTCTTATTTTTTTATATGTAATCGTGAGGGCTTCAACAGATGTTTTTAATTTCCATTTACTTAGGTGATTTGTGGATTTATGCACTCCAGCACTTTATATTCATTTTGATTATGCACAGATTTTTTTTTCACCGTCATGTTTTATCATCTTGTGATTTTTTATTGAAGAGATAATCATGTATATCCCGATGTTTATGATAATTGATATCTATCCTATATATACCATGTTGTATGGGAACACTGTATGCTTGAAAATGGCTGCATTGAGCTGCTGAAACGTTGCTGTCTTACAATAGGTGAATAAAACTACATTATGCACTGGGGTGCTGCCTGATTTGTAAATTCTATGGACTGGTGTAGTGGTGAGCGAATCGAAGTTAACCGAATTTCAGGAAACATTTGATTCGCCATAAAGCCGAAATTCCTGGCGCTTCGAGGTAACAAATCAATTTTTCCTAAAAATGGTGGTAAAAAAAACATACATACTCACCTTATTCATTTGCCGTTGTGGCCATCTTGATTTAAAAAAATGTGCCAAATCTCGCGCACGCTGATGTGATGAGCTCACCATGTCATCATACTTGCCGGGCGTGGTTACATCATCGATGAGAGATCTTAAATTGAGATAGCTGCAATGGTCTCTCAGTGAGCAAAAGGATGAGGTGAGTATGTACTGTATGTTTTTTAGCCCCTGATTAACCCATGAAAGGCCTCAATGTGACTGAGGGGTTCAATTATGGGGGCGGCGCGATCGCTGGTCCCTGTTTTTGCACCCTCTACATACAATGGAATGTGATTAGTGACAAAGTAGTTTGTAAGAAATCGAATGTCTTTGTAAACTTTGACGAAGCAGCCGAATCAAATTTTCGTTAACTTTTTATCGCTCATCTCTAGACTGATGAGAAACTGAATCTGATCTCCCTTTAGGCTTGCACCCTCTTCTCTTTCTTGGACTGTTTACAGTGCTGCTTCAACTATTTTTTATTTAGTATATGATAGATAGATAGATAGATAGATAGATAGATAGATAGATAGATAGATAATCCTTAGCCACAGAATTCCTATAAAAATTCCAAATAATAACACTGATAGTTGCATGCAATACAATGAGAACATGTTTTAATCCATAGCAAACACCTGACCCCTCTTGGCCAATAAAAACTAAACAATGGAAAAATCATACTAAATACGAGTATAATTTGGTTGTTGCATCACAGGAAATACTGTATTATGTGACCGCATCATCCAATCATACTTCACCCTAAGAGATACTCTCTTCGCAAATCGCAAGTAGGAGAGTCATTAAAAATTATACTCCATTTCAAAATCTAGACTGAGAAGCCCTTATGTGAGCGCTTTAACTGTGTAGATCCAGTTGCCTTCCTTATTTATTTTCCTTATCTTCCCTCCTCCACCAACCTTTTATTCCCTAAAACCACAAAAGAGCCGGATCTTGCTCATGTCTTTCTCTGAAATGAGCTGATGCTCTATGAGTACTGAGTCCTTTATGTGCATTACTACAGTGTTCTCTAACATGTCTTTTCAGCCTATGGGCTGTAGATCCCACATAACGCTTTCCGCAAGGACACTCCAAAACAGTAATATGGTCCCTAATAAGAATATCTGGGTTACCCTCTACTTTGGGTGACAGATTATATTTAATTGTGGCACATCTCGGGCAATCCATGTGCCAGAACTGAAACCTCCACTAGCTCCTAGATTTCAGGTATAATTTACACCGGTTTTCTGGTGTAAATTATAATACATGGAGCAGGTTCTGTGCCACCCACTCCACATCCATTTTTTTTTAAGTGGTAAGCAGAGTGCAAAAATCTCCAAAATGTCTCAAATAAGACTTTTTAATGGCAGAAAACTTGGGTAAGAATTGTTATAAATTCCCCAAATGTACCAGACTAATTGTCATAGGGCACCCATACGTAGGTGTTTATGGGGCCTTCTCTCTAAAGTCAGTTTACATACCCTTTTAAAATATACTTTTTATTATTTATACTTAAAATAAATGCCCCTTAATGGTGGCTTGATGTCATACATAGAGTGCAGGCCTCCAACCGGCTACTCTTATTGTATGATAGCATCCGCCACAATTATGACATACAGACTTACACAGTGTACAATGTGAATTGGAAGGTAGATGGTTGGTGTAAGAAAATGTTTCCCTAGTACACACTCCTTCTAACCTTTGCCCAGGGGTCGCCCCTGATGGTGGGGTTCCCTGTCTGCGTACCTTCCCTCCTTTCCCTATAACACCCTAACAATGATAGTGTAGTGTAAACAAATAACATATATACTATACTGCCACAACATAGATAATTGTTGTACAAAGCAATGGCCCAACGCATTTCGCCCATTCAAGGGCTCCTCGGGGGGTCTCGGTTCCAGTGATACAGATAGTATAGTGACACCTGTTAAAGTGTTTATCCCAAGATATATACAATAACACTTTTTGCAGTGTCTAGGTAGATGGTACGATCACCATATATACATTATCCCATTCGTCGTCTCAAATTTATGGGGCCTTACTGTACCTCAGTCTTCAGGCTTCTTGCTGTCTGATTGTTGTGTCTTACATCTGTGGGAAAATAAAAAAAAAATTACAGTGAGTTATACATTATCTAGAGAGCAGTGCCAGACATTAAATGGGCCAGACAGTGGCGCTTATTGGGGAGCAAATGGATAAGGGGAATCACATAAAATCTTCCTGCCAGCATGAGGAGGTGACACTTAGCAGGGCTATGCTTAAATGCATCGCATTTTTTCCACATGTGTATAGTATGACAACATATAGGCATCATTGGGGGCATTTACTAACTTATTTATACCACAAAATATGCTTTAATATGCAATACCTGCATTTGTATGTATGTGCAGATGGTACCAATATTCATAGCCACTACTAGATGGGGCTGTTTGTACCCTCTATATGAATAGACATAGAAAATTCTAGTTAGTTGGGAGTTTAGAGTAGTCTATCCCAGGTAGAGGCTAGTAGAAGGAAGCATAAGTATGTGGATAACACAGGGTGGATCCTGTGAACTTGTACTGTAAATATGGCCTGTCAAAATAATAGAACATAAGAGTTTGCCTGTCATGAGGGAGAACCACCCTTCTGGTTGCATTGCATTAATGTAAAGTATTATACCTCGTGTCTAGATGCTTATGTCAGAATCAGCTAGTGGAATGCAGCGAGAAAGACTACCTTAAAGGGGTTATCCAACCCCTGAAATGCTCCCTAATATTCCCGGGCCCCTCACACACAATGTACTTACCTCGCTCCCTGGCACCCACGTCGCTTCTGAAGCCCGCACGGCCGCTGTTACATCTCCCCGTCTCGCAGATTAAAACATCCAGTGTCAGGGGAGCAGCCAATAGCAGGCGGTGACGGGTATGAGCCTCCCTAGCATAGCGGGTGATGATAGGGAGTCTCATTTCCGTCATCCGCGTGACGGGAAGATGCAATGGCAGGCCGTGCCAGCATCAGGAGCGAGATGAGTGCTGGGCAGCGAGGTAAGTACATTGCATGTGAGGGTCCTGGGAATATGGGGGGGGGAATTTCAAGGGTTCTATAACCCATTTAAAGAGACACCTTTTGGCCTGTTACTACCTGTGCGTCCAGAAAGCCTGTAACACCAGTGAAAGTGCCTTGTGTGTATCACCTGCTGGCACTGGCAAGATAAGAACTGTCCTCATCTGTTCGGATTGGAATTCTTCAGTAATGAACTGTTCTTCTGCACAACTGTCCCATTATTGCTTCCTGCACTACTAATGCACTGAAAAGTACTGGTGTCATGACAACCGGAACCCTGCCTTGCACCTCAAAACGACCACTACCAAGGGCACCTAAACCATCACCAGGCAGGAGAACCCCAAAATCAGAGAGTTCTCCAAAGGGAAAAGTGCAAACTGCTACTAGACCCATCCAGTCACCATCCATCAGGTGTACCCCTGAGGCCTGGTTGCTTCATATTTGATAGATATATATACAATATAGATATATACACAATAGGTAAGATAGATGGACACTCAGCTGCACATACACTCACACCTACTTGGTAGATACAGCAGTCAGAATAGAGTACATTTTGACCTACTTGTGGATGTCAATCTTGGGGTATACCTTTGGTGTATCCATCCAGTTCTGGGAGCATTCAAAGTGCTGCAGATAGAACACTGTGGTGCTGTGTGGTGGAAGGGCATCAGAAATCCTCTACTTTGTACTGCACTTTAAGCTGAAGAAAAGTGGATCCCCTGCAATGTTCTATCAACACTGAAAGCAGGTTGAGAATCCCCCTGGGAAGACCTATTAAGACACCATCAAAACTGGACCCCACTTTGAGAGGTGCAGGGGAGGAAAAGCAGGTTGTAAAGCTCATCTAAGCTGGTTAGGAGATTGCGTCTCCTTGACTTTGCAAGTATTATGTGTTCTGTGCCACTGCATAGGTCGCACATCCTTACGGCCATCCCCATGCTCATAAAAAACTGTGGGTCCCTTTTTCCCCCATCCCCTTCCATAATATAACTTTTGGTAAGGCTATTTTCATACTAGCATCAATAAAAAAAAACGCTCAAAAAGGTGTTCCGGTTTGCTTTCCGTCCTGGGATGCGTGCCGGAAAAAAATGCTTCAGTTTTGTCCCCATTTATTGTCAGGGGGGACAAAACTGAACTGAACAGAACGGAGTGCTCCAAAATGCATTCCGTTCCATTTAGTTGCATTCCCATACCGGAGAGCAAACCGCAACATGTTGTAGTTTGCTTTCCGTCCTGGGATGCGGAGCAAAACGGATCCGTCATGACCCACAAAGCAAGTCAATGGGGACGGATCCGTTTTCTCTGCCACAATCTTCCACAATAGAAAACTAATCCGTCCACCATTGACTTTTAATGGAGTTCATGACAGATCCATTCTTGCTATGTTAAAGATAATACAAACCGATCCGTTTATAACATTAGGTGCCTATTTTTTTATATTTTATTTTTATTAATAATATTTTTAACCTTTAAAGCTTATTTCGAATATTTGGTAGTTAAATTGGACTGATCACTACTATTTCCCTTTTTTTGTATCTAATGCTACTGCATATTGTGCTTCACATATTTTTCTACTAAATCACCATCATAACCCACTCCTTTAAAGCTACCACAAAATCAAAATCCTTACTAAAATTTCACTTAATCCTTTTGGACTGCCCTACCGGAGTATTTTTAATCCAGGGATAATAATGGCAGCTGTCCGCTGCTGTGTAGCTGTTTACATCTATAGGTTTAAAGTATCCACGAGTAGTTCCTTCCCCCAAGTATTTTCAAATCTAAAAAATGTAGACATTCATTGTGCCAATCATGTGTGAACAGCGATTGTAATTATTTGAATTCATATAACTAATACAAGTACATTTATGTGCATATATAAAACCAATATAATAAAATATTCACTTCTTCATATAGGCTCTTTTCTTCTCAATCCTCTACATAGAAATTAGCCAAGCCTAGGGGCAAATTTTGCCCCCATTGCTGCTGCTGCTGCACGCTGTATGTAGAACACCTCATCAAGCCTAAAGCACAAAATTCCCCGTTGCCCATATTTCACCCCTACAATTTCTAGTGAACCTTTCTCATTTGTGAAAACTAAATCAATCCGTGATAAACTCCTGTGAGTCTTTGAAAAACACGAATATTTCCGTAAATTTGGGTTCATAACCCTCCAAATATCGATCCATCCCATCTCTTCAGTGATATTTTTTAATTTAGATCCCATACGGGGCCCTTGAATATTCCCTATTCTACATCTATCTAATCTTACATCCATTACATTGTTAAAGTCCCCCACCACTAGCAGCGATTTATCTCCTGCCTTAAGTGCAATATCATACATTTTTAATAGGACATCGATTTTAAAAGGTGGCGGTATATACACACTTGCTATTAACCAGGCCCTACCTTCCTATATACAGTCCAACAGGACATAACAGCCCTCCCTATCTGTGATTACTTTCACAATTTTTATATCTATGTCCCGATGTATTAATATACTTACCCCTCTCGCATATGCTGAATATGGAAGGCGTGTTGCATCCATGGTCTACCCACCCCATCCATCGTCTCGCCCATCAAGTGTGTTTCCTGTAAACAGACTATAGCGGGAAGAGACCTATGTATTGCATCAAAAACCACAACTCTCTTTGAACCCCTACTCAGCCCCCTAATATTCTATGAAATGATTCTGATATTTTTTTGTTCTTAATCCTGCCCCTCAACAGGGTACCATAGGACCCCCGGTGATGTAGAGGCGCAGGATCAATGGGACAAAAGAAGGGGGGCAAAGGGGGGGGGGAGGGAGACAAGGGGGAGAAGAAGGAAGGAGTGAGAAAAAAAAAAACACAACCACAGCAACCAACAGACATTACCCATCCCTCCCATATGACCCAGGAAACCTAAGCCCTGGTTCTCTTACCTAGCATTCCCCCTTACGGCACCCCGTCCATCCCAGCCCCCGCTCAGCCCTTTATTTTTTCCTTAACCCATTCTCCTGCCGCCTATGCTGTATAAAAAAAAAAACACGATTTACTTTCCCATTCAATCCTCAGCTTAGCCGGGAACATCATTGAGTATTTCACATTCTTTGACCGCAATATTTTTTTCACATCCATAAACCGACTTCTTTCATTTACCGTTTCTTTTGCATAATCGGGAAATACCATAACTGTTATGTCCGCATAATCCAGCCTCCCTTTTCTCCTTGCGCTATGCAACATCTCCTCCTTATCCCTAACCGAGAGTAGATTCAAGATCATTACCCTCGGTCTCGTTCCTGGAGGAGGTATCTTTGTCGGCAATCTGTAAGCACTCTCCACAAAGTTTTTATAATCAGAGATATCCTGACCCAATTGTTCCCTCAACCACGTTTGTATAAAAGTAAAAGTTTTTCAGTCCCTTATTTTCTGCCATTAACATATTTTTCTCTTTAACAACTGTCTGCACTAAGTCCTCCACTTCCGATGTTCTTTTCTCCACTTCTGTCAGTCTGTCTTTACAATTTTGTAGTGAAACAAAAAGACGCGAGGCAGCACTGCCGCAGACCTCTTCAGGTAAGGGGTGGTATACTGTGAAAGCCAGTCCTGCTGAAATAGTGTAAAGTCCAAGCAAATATGAAGTACTCCAAAGATAAGAAACAACAGCGGCACTCACCAATTGCAGTAATGATCACTTCTTTATTCACACAAAGTGCTTCGTTTGTGTGAATAAAGAAGTGTATCATTACTGCAATTGGTGAGTGCTGCTGTTGTTTCTTATCTTTGGATTACTTTATAATTTTGTAGGTCCACCCTGAGGAGTCCAACCGACTCCCTAATATTTCCCGTCTAGAGAGATAGGTCCTGTATCGCCATATTACATTTTTTTGTTTTTCCTGAAATACATCTTGCAGGCTAGGAACCTGCTCCAAGATATTTCATTTTTTTTCAACCTCATTTAGCTGTTTATTACCTCTCTCCCCAGACTGGGAACCCTCCCCAGGTGTCACCATCTCCAGGTTTCCCTCCAAGAGCAGTTCCCTCTCTTGGTCTAGAAACACATCCGCTTTTTTTTTCTTTGTAGGACTAATGTCCACACATGTTAGTCAGGAGTAGCTGTTTAGATCTTTCAATTCTTTTAGGCATTGGGGAAACCGAGGTATTCAACTCTGATTGCCCCTTTGCCTTTTTCCCTGTACACTGTCTCGCCATTCTCCTGCTTCACCCCTAATCAAACTAACCCAGATACTCTATCCGTATAAAACCCACAGGGGGTACAATTCACATTCCCACCGCAATAATAACAGTATCTCTTTCACATGCACTTAAATCAGCAATTTTCATATATCCGCAATCAGTTATCTGTTAGCAGTCCATCTTTGCTGTTAATAATGTAGTACAGTTAAATGATTAGAAACTCTGCAGTTAGTAGCATCAACAGTTCCAAATTGTTAATTCGCAGGGGTTACAGGCAGTCTCTTAATTATATTATTTGGATTAGTTCATGTTAGTTCATTATTACCAGTCCCCCTACATTCTCATATAGTTGAGTTACAGTTCCACTGGTAGTGCTCACATGCTGTACTGGTTTCAGACTCCTTTCCACCCCATTCGCAAGCGAATGTACCTTGGGATGGATTAGCAATATCCCCTTTATAAACACACTGACTAGTCAAGTTGGAATTCCGGCTTCCACAAAATATTGATTGAGGCCTGCAATATGCCTGCTTCCACACACACTGCTCTTCTATAGGGGACTTTGTCACATGGTCACTTTGAAAATTACAGGCAGAGGAAGAGGCAGGCCATTCTGCAGGGCTGGTAGGCGTCGGGCAGGTGTACCAGGCCGGAGCCCAAGTGGGAAGTTGGAGAAGGTGCGTGCGAATACGTCAAAAGACGCACCAGAGTTGGTTGAGTGGCTCACTTAGCCTTCCGCTTCTGCACCCTCCTCATCCTCTGTATCTGCACCCTCCTCGCTCTCTGCTGTGTGCACCCCCAAAGACACCATCACCACCACCACACCCATAGCCCCTCCACTCAAATCAGAGGAATTATTTTCCCATCCATTCCCAGACCTTAGCAATGCGCAGCCATTCTTGGTATCGGATCAGGAAGATGAGGTAGCAACAGTCGCCACCCAGCGGTCTGACAACAGTACCCAGATTAGCCCAAGGAGGGTGGTCCCCACTGTTGCTACCTACTCCGACATCTCTAATGTCAGTGGTGGTGAAGGTGACGATGATGACGTGTTGATGGATGTGACGTGGTTGCCCACAAGAGAGGAAGAGGAGAGTTCAGAGGGAGAGACAAGGCAGCAGATAGGGGGTAGAAGGAGGAGAAGCAGGCAGAACTTGCAGTGCACAGAAGGCAAAAAGCAGACTGCAAATGTATCTGGAGCGAGCCATACACCATGCACGGTCACATCTGGAGCTCCTAGGACGCCAGCACATAGCTTCACAGTGTGGGCTTTTTTTAACGTGTCAGCTGTTGACAACAGTGTTGCCATCTGCAGCCTGTGCTGTCAACGCATAAGTCGTGGTCAGCCCAACACTCACCCAGGGACGACAGCCTTAAGAAGGCACCTAGCCTCCCATCACCGAGCCCAGTTGGAGCAACACGTTAGAACCCACAAAGCCACACTCTCGGTGCTCCGCGTCCTGCCTCTTCTCCTTCTCCTCCCATTTGTCCTCCACCTTCCACTGTGCCGTCGTTGCGTTCATCTGGCAACAGGCAGGCTTCCGTGGCCCAAATGTTTGAACATAAAAAGTTGATGACACCGGAAAACCCTCTTGCTTAATGGCTGCTAGCTTGTCGGAACTGCTAGCCCGCCAACTACTGCCATATAAACTCGTGGGCTCGGAGGCCTTTAGAAAAATTTTGGCCATTGGCATACCGCAAAAGGAAATATTTCTCCCAGAAGGGATTCCCAGAGCTATATAGCCACGTTCAGTGGAAAGTGAATGTATTTCTGGCACAAAGTGTTGGTGCCAGGATACATTTGACCACAGACATGTGGTCTATCAAACACGGGCAGGGAAGGTACTTAACTTTTACTGCCCACTGGGTGAACCTTCTGACAGCTGTCAAGCATGCAACCCGTGGCACCCGTGTGGATTTGGTGTTACCGCCACGGATTGCATGCAGACCTACCTCTTCTTCTCCTCCTCCTACTCCATCCTCCGTCTCCTCCTCAGCTGACTCCTCCTTTTCCACTGCTACCGCCTCTTCTGCTGCACCACCCAAGCTCCCCAGAACCTATTTGACGTGCCAGGTCAGTCGTTGCCATGCTGTGCTGCGACTGTTGTGCCTGGAAGCCAAGACCCACACTGGTCCTGCACTGCTTTCAGCTCTGCGGTCACAGGCCGATCAGTGGCTTACCACGCTCAATTTAACCCCTTAGGGACACAGCCTTTTTACACCTTAGGACCAGGCCATTTTTTGCAAATCTGACCAGTGTCACTTTAAGTGATGATAACTTTAAAACGCTTTGACTTATCCAGGCCATTCTGAGATTGTTTTTTCATCACATATTGTACTTCATGACACTGGTAAAAAAAAGTTAAAAAAAATTTTTTTTTGGGGCATAAAAAAATGTCAAATTAACCAAAATTGGGAAAAATTAGCAAATTTCAAAGTTTCAGTTTCTCGACTTCTGTAATACATAGTAATACCCCTAAAAATTGTGATGACTTTACATTCCCCATATGTCTACTTCATGTTTGAATTATTTTGGGAATTATATTTTATTTTTTGGGGATGTTACAAGGCTTAGAAGTTTAGAAGCAAATCTTGAAATTTTTCAGAAATTTACAAAAACCCAATTTTTAGGGACCACTACAGCTCTGAAGTCACTTTGCGAGGCTTACATAATAGAAACCACCCAAAAATGACCCCATTCTATAAACTACACCCCTCAAGGTATTCAAAACTGATTTTACAAACTTTGTTAACCCTTTAGGTGTTGCACAAGAGTTATTGGCAAATGGGGATGAAATTTGAGAATTTTATTGCCTAATTTTCCATTTTAACCAATTTTTTCCACTAACAAAGCAAGGGTTAATAGCCAAACAAGACTATCTTTATTGCCCTGACTCTGCCGTTTACAGAAACACCCCATATGTGGCTGTAAACTACTGTACGGCCACACAGCGGGGCGTAGAGTGAAAGGTGCGCCGTTTGGTTTTTGGAAGGCAGGTTTTGCTGGACTGGTTTTTTGACACCATGTCCCATTTGAAGCCCCCTGATGCACCCCTAGAGTAGAAACTCCATAAAAGTGACCCCATCTAAGAAACTACACCCCTCAAGGTATTCAAAACTGATTTTACAAACTTTGTTAACCCTTTAGGTGTTGCACAAGAGTTATTGGCAAATGGGGATGAAATTTGAGAATTTCATTTTTTTGCCTAATTTTCCATTTTAACCCATTTTTTCCACTAACAAAGCAAGGGTTAACAGCCAAACAAGACTGTATCTTTATTGCCCTGACTCTGCCGTTTACAGAAACACCCCATATGTGGCCGTGAACTACTGTACGGCCACACAGCGGGGCGTAGAGTGAAAGGTGCGCCGTTTGGTTTTTGGAAGGCATGTTTTGCTGGACTGGTTTTTTGACACCATGTCCCATTTGAAGCCCCCCTGATGCACCCCTAGAGTAGAAACTCCATACAAGTTACCCCATTTAAGAAACTACACCCCTCAATGTATACAAAACTGATTTTACAAACTTTGTTAACCCTTTAGGTGTTGCACAAGATTTAATGGAAAATAGAGATACAATTTCAAAATTTCACTTTTTTGGCAGATTTTCCATTTTAATATTTTTTTTCCAGTTACAAAGCAAGGGTTAACAGCCAAACAAAACTCATTTTTTATGGCCCTGATTCTGTAGTTTACAGAAACACCTCATATGTGGTCATAAACTTCTGTACGGGCACACGGCAGGGCGCAGAAGGAAAGGAATGCCATACGGTTTTTGGAAGGCAGATTTTGCTGGACTGGTTTTTTTAACACCATGTCCCTTTTGAAGCCCCCTGATGCACCCCTAGAGTAGAAACTCTATAAAAGTTACCCCATCTAAGAAACTACACCACTCAAGGTATACAAAACTGATTTTACAAACTTTGTTAACCCTTTAGGTGTTGCACAAGATTTAATGGAAAATAGAGATACAATTTCAAAATTTCACTTTTTTGGCAGATTTTCCATTTTAATATTTTTTTTCCAGTTACAAAGCAAGGGTTAACAGCCAAACAAAACTCATTATTAATGGCCCTGATTCTGTAGTTTACAGAAACACCTCATATGTGGTCATAAACTGCTGTACGGGCACACGGCAGGGCGCAGAAGGAAAGGAATGCCATACGGTTTTTGGAAGGCAGATTTTGCTGGACTGGTTTTTTTGACACCATGTCCCATTTGAAGCCCCCTTGATGCACCCCTAGAGTAGAAACTCCAAAAAAGTGACCCCATTTTAGAAACTACGGGATAGGGTGGCAGTTTTGTTGGTACAAGTTTAGGGTACATATGATTTTTGGTTGCTCTATATTACACTTTTTGTGCGGCAAGGTAACAAGAAATTGCTTTTTTGGCACAGTTTTTTTTTGTTATTTACACCATTCATCTGACAGGTTAGATCATGTGGTAATTTTATAGAGCAGGTTGTCACGGACGCGGTGATACCCAATATGTATACAATTTTTTTTATTTATGTACGTTTTACACAATAATTTCATTTTTAAAACAAAAAAAATGTTTTAGTGTCTCCATAGTCTAAGAGCCATAGTTTTTTTTTTAATTTTTGGGCGATTATCTTAAGTAGGGTCTCAATTTTTGTGGGATGAGATGATGGTTTGATTGGCACTATTTTGGGGTGCACATGACTTTTTGATTGCTTGCTATTACACTTTTTGTGACGGAAGATGACAAAAAATTGCATTTTTTACACCGTTTTTATTTTTTTACGGTGGTCATCTGAGGGGTTAGGTCATGTGATATTTTTATAGAGCCGGTCAATACGGACGCGGCGATACCTAATATGTATACTTTTTTTTTATTTATGTAAGTTTTACACAATGATTTCATTTTTGAAACAAAATAAATCATGTTTTAGTGTTTCCATAGTCTAAGAGCCATAACTTTTTCAGTTTTTGGGCGATTATCTTGGGTAGGGTATGATTTTTGCGGGATGAGATAACGGTTTGATTGTTACAATTTTGGCGTAGATGCGACTTTTTTGATCACTTTTATTACCTTTTTTGGGAAGTAAGGTGGGCAAAATTCCAATTTCATCATAGTTTTTAATTTTTATGGCGTTCACCGTTCGGGTAAAGTAATATAACATTTTATAGATCAGGTCGTTACGGACGCGGCGATACCAAACATGTGTAGGGAATTTTATTTTTTTCATTTTTAATCAGTGATAAATGTGTTTTTTGATTTTTACTTTATTTTCACTTTTTTCACTTTTTTTTTTGACCCAGACCCACTTGGTTCTTGAAGATCCAGTGGGTCTGATGTCTGCATAATACAGTACAGTATATATTGTACTGTACTGTATTTTACTTGCACTTTGTCTGAACAGATCTATGCTTTCAGCACAGATCTGTTCAGAACCATGGACAGCAGGACGCCTGAGAAGGCGTCCTGTTGCCATGGGAACCTTCCCCGTCTGCTCAGTAGTGTTCAGAACTGCGCAGACGGGGAAGGGTAAGGACGGGGCTTGGGGGGCTGCCTGGAAGCTCTCTCCCTCTCCATTTGGGGGACTGCAAAGGCACAGCAGCCCCCCGATGGGAGAGGGAGGGAGCTCCCTGAGCTGTTAACCTTTTCCATACAGCGGTCCGTACGGACCGCTGTATGGAAAGGGTTAAACGGCTGACATCGCATCACCAATGTCAGCCGTTTATACCAGGGTGCCAGCAATGTGCTGGCACCCTGGTATACCCACTAGACGCCAACGATTACGCAATGGGAGGCGGGCGGGGGATCGCGATCCCGCCTACCGCACCACCCGCCTCCCGCACCGCCCGCAACCCTCCCCCTGCACCTCCCACCGGGCTCAAATAACTCAGGGGGGCAGGGGGGAGGGATACAGGAACGTTTTTTGAATCCTAAAGTTCGGGGATCAGAAACTGCAGAAATCGCAGCAAACCACAGGTCTGAATTGACCTGCGGTTTGCCGCGATCGCTGACATGGGGGGGTCACGGGACCCCCCGCGCATTTAGCCTAGGTGCCTGCTCAATGATTTGAGCAGGCACCGGGTTCCGATCACTGCCAGCCGCACGGCAGTGATCGAAAATGCACAGGGCGTACATGTACGCCCTGTGTCCTTAAGTACCAGGGCACAAGGGCGTACCTGTACGCCCTGTGTCCTTAAGGGGTTAACAGTTGGTAAAGTGGTGTGCGTCAACGGTGCCGATCTGCTGAGCGCGCTGAAACAGAGCAAAATGACACATGAGCCTTGCATGGCACACGTCCTGAACTTAGTCATGCAGCGATTCGCTGCCAAATACTCTGTGGTCCAGGACATCTTGCGGCAGGCCAGGAAAATCTCTGGCCATCTTAGAAGATCTTACACGGCCATGGCTCGCCTTGCTGATGTTCAGCGGCGACAACACCTGCCCGTCAGAAGTCTGATTTGTAGCAGCCCGACGCTCTGGAACTCCACCTTGTATATGCTTGATAGGCTGCTCCAGCAGCCTGCTACCGCCTCTTCTGCTGCACCACCCAAGCTCCCCGGAACCCATTTGACGTGCCAGGTCAGACGTTGCCATGCTGTGCTACGACTTTTGTGCCTGGAAGCCAAGACCCACACTGGTCCTGCACTGCTTTCAGCTCTGTGGTCACAGGCCGATCAGTGGCTTACCACGCTCAATTTAACAGTTGGTAAAACGGTGTGCGACAACGGTGCCGATCTGCTGAGCGCGCTGAAACAGAGCAAAATGACACACGAGCCGTGCATGGCACACGTCCTGAACTTAGTCATGCAGCGATTCGTTGCCAAATACTCCATGGTCCAGGACGTCTTGCGGCAGGCCAGGAAAATCTCTGGTCATTTTAGAAGATCTTACATGGCCATGGCTCACCTTGCTGATGTTCAGCGGTGACAACACCTGCCCATCAGAAGTCTGATTTGTAACAGCCTGACGCTCTGGAACTCCACCTTGTATATGCTTGATAGGCTGCTCCAGCAGCAACATGCTGTTAACGACTACCTGTACGAACTCTGCAGCAGGACAGGATCTGGGGAGCTTGGTTTCTTTTCACCGTGCCAGTGGCTGCTCATGCATGACACATGCAGACTTCTGCGGCCATTTGATGAGATCAACAAACTGGGCAGTCGCAGCCAGGGCCCCATCAGTGACATTGTACCTTAAGCCTCCTTTCTGGAGCGTGCATTGCGTAGTGTCATTGATCTAGTCGTCGAGGAGCTGGAGCTTCAAGATGAGGAAGTTGTAATGCTGAATGAACTCCCGGGGAAGGGGGGGGCTACTCCATCTAAGACAAGTCAGCAGGAGTCTGAAGAGAAGCAGAGGAGCATGGTGCCTGGGGGGAGGAGAAGGAGGAGCAAGAAGAGCAGGCTTTAAACTTTTCGGGGATCCCTGGTGTTGTCCGTGGCTGGGGGGAGGAGACCGAGGACAACATTCTCCGGGGCGATGAGCAGGAGCCAGGGTGCTCCACCGCTTCCAATTTAGTGCAAATGGGGGCCTTCATGCTCCAGTGTTTGAAGAGGGACTCCCGTATAAAAAGCATAAAGGGCAAGGACCAGTACTGGGTGGCAACGAACTTAGACCCCCGATACAAACACAAAATGGCAGACATGTTACCAGCATCACAGAGGGCTGTCAGAATGCATCATTTCCAGGCCTTGCTGTGAGAGATGCTGCATTCTGCTGTTGCAAGCACTGGCAGAGGAAATTCCACCCACAGAGAAACTGTGGCAGGTACCAATCCTACCATGCATGCAAGAAGAGGCCGGTTTGAAGATGTGTTGGTCACTTCGGATATAAGATCATTCTTGCAGCCAACCCATCGACAGCCGTCCTCCGGATCCAGCCTCAGGAATTCAACACTTGTGATGACCACGTTTAATTGAATTTCCTCATGCCAGCCCACACATATCCTCCACCACCCAGAACAAAGAATGGTCCCTGTCTTATGTGAATACAGCGGCATAAAAGGCCTTTTCTGTCCGGTGAATGCCGGACCTAGGAGGAATTCAACACCTGTGACGACCACAAGTTATCAAATTTCACCTATTATCATTTGGGGTTTCTTCAAGAGAGGAGATTTCTTTAGACATGTTTTTAATCCAATTTTATATTTTTAGTTCTTTTAAACATATGTATTTGACATGTATTTGTACTGACCTGCAGTAAAATTGTTATCCAATGACCGTCTAATATATCTCCAGCCACATAATCACTTGATCTTTTCTGTCCGGTGAATGCCTAATGTTTGGGGCCTGTACTCCACTGACCTGCAGGAAAATTGTTATCCAATGACAGTCTAATATACCTCCAGCCACATAATCACTTGATCTTTACTGTCCGGTGAATGCATAGTTTTTGGGATGTGTAATCTAACTGGCCAAAAGTAAAATTGTTATACGGGGACCTCCTGCCACATAATCGCTTTTCCTTTTCTGTACGGTGAATGCTTAATGTTTGGGGCCTGTACTCCACTGGCCTGCAGTAAAATTGATATCCCTTCACCGTCTAATATACCTCCAGCCACATAATCACTTGTTCTTTTCTGTCCGGTGAATGCCTAATGTTTTGGGCCTGTAGTCCACTGGCCTGCAGTAAAATTGTTATCTAATCACCGTCTAATATACCTCCAGCCAATAATAACTTGATGTTTACTGTCCGGTGAATGCATCATTTTTGGGGCCTGTTCTCCACTGGCCTGTAGTAAAATTCTTATCCAATGACCGTCTAATATACCTCCAGCCATATAATCACTTGATATTTTCTGTCAGATGAATGCCTAATGTTTGGGGCCTGTACTCCACTGGCCTGCAGTAAAATTCATATCCAATGACCGTCTAATATACCTTCAACCACATAATTACTTGATCTTTTCTGTACGGTGAATGCCTAATTGTTGGGGACTCGGAGATATTCAACACCTGTGACGACCACATGTTATCGAATTTCGCCTATTATCATTTGAGGTTTTCTCAAGAGGGGGGATTTCGTTAGCCATGTTTTTAATTCAATTTTATATTTTTAGTTCTTTAAAACATATGTATTTGACATGTATTTGTACTGGCCTGCAGTAAAATTGATATCCAATGACCGTCTAATATACCTCCAGCTACATAATCACTTGATTTTTTTCTATCCAGTGAATGCCTAATGTTTGGGGCCTGTACTCCACTGGCCTGCAGTAAAATTGATATCCAATGACTGTCTAATATACCTCCAGCCACATAATCACTTGATCTTTTCTGTATGGTGAATGCCTAATGTTTGGGGCCTGTGCTCCAGTGGGCTACAGTAAAATTGTTATTCAGTGACCACATAATGTACCTCGAACCACATAATCATAATTTCTTTCATTTTTAGGGCCCGTACTCCTGTGGCCTAAAATTCAATTTTGCTAGGCTCCAGCAGGGCACATTTTTGAGAATTTCCCTTTAAGAAGCATAAAAATGGCCCATGATTAAAATACATATTTTTTGTGGGAATTTTTGTCATTGGTGCCCCTCTAGTATGTCACTGTCCATGTTGTGGGACTATTTGCGCACTTCTAGTAAGTATTTGGTGGCTGCAAATATGACCTGAAGGTTTTTCAGGTTTGCCTGCAATTAAAGCAAATGGGGCCCACCGCGAACTTGCAGTTCACGAACATTAGATCGCGTTCACGGATTGTCCTGGCCGATGTTCGTCCATCACTAGTCACTCAGTCCCAATGTATGTCACAATAATAGCCATGTCATTACTATAATGAGGTAAAAAATCCCTCCTTCATATCTAGAAATAGAATCTCCCACCTTACATAGTATCATATGCATAAATATATAGGATTACAATCCATTCCCCAATCTTATATCATATCATTGCACTTGTAAATGCACTAAGGTTTCACTAGACCAATTGGTCATAACAATACACCCACTGAGGCTATGATTTGCCTACAAAAAGGAGGCTAGATTCTATAGCATAAAAAAAGTACAATGCTTAACTGGTGCAGAGATAAAAAGAAGCATACACACCAAGACCTGGGGGGAGCAAGTCGAGCCCCAACGCACGTTTTGCCGCACTCCCTCTGGGGGTGTTATTTTATGGTTTGCAAGCACGTCCACTATTACTGGATTGCAGGGTGGTAATAACCCCTGGAAACGATCAGCATATACAGCCTAAAAGGAAGCAGGATTACATTTTTAATGTTCAGGTCACATGGATATTCCAGTCAATAAACTATAGAAGATATAAAGTTTTAGACACCGCGTTCATGGGCATACAAACGGCAATCTGGTGTCACGACAGAGGATGGGGAAAACCCTCAGCCGTGCGATGCCCGAAGATGGTGGTCGCTGCTCGACCAGGACGACAGAATTAGGGAGCAGGTCACCTCCTAGAGCTTCCCTAATCTGACCCTGACTCCTAGCTACATGAGCCGACCTTGAAGGTAGGAGGGCTCATGCTCAGGAACCTCGGATCCCTACTCACCCTCCGCAGATCCCTGAGCTAGGAGCTGGGTAGACAGCCCGTTCCTCCTGGACGCAGAGAAACAGGAGTCTAGTGGCCGAGCTGCAAGGGGATAGGAACATGAACAGCCTATGGATATGGCAGAAGGATGAAAAGAACTTCCACACCTACCTGCCACAGACACACTGACTGGATCCTGTGCAATGCAAACTAGTGTCCACACCCAAACATAAATGGGCACAGCACACACACAAACACACAGGAACCCAGATCTATAGGTGCATAAAATATGAAAAGGAATGCATCAACTGAACATATAAACATCTATGACCACAAGGGTAGCCCTCAGTGGCAGATGGTATAAAGTAGGAGGACGACTCCAGCAGACCATGGCTGAAGTACCCCTCTGACTACTGCTCTCAGCAGAGGCTATATAGGCCCAAGTAGCCACACCCACACAGACACACCCAGTGTTCACACACACACACACACAGAAGAGATTTAACCTTTCCTACACCAGGCATGAGAAAACAGCCACATAAAGGGGAAGTGAACAAACACCTAACACACAGCAGCTGTTACCGCCGGCAAAGACATGAGTGGCAACTATGTCCTGGGAGCCAGCCAGAAGGCCGAGACACTGCCACTGCATATACACAAAAAACACGTTGCCGCAGACAACCGCAAGTGACAGAACAACGCAGTGCACATATAACACCCCGTGGACACCAAACGGATAAAAGGCACACCTATAAAGAGAGGTTGCCAGGTGCAACCGCATGCACATAGCAGCAGGTAGCCTAGCACAGCTCAGGCTGCTATACTGACAATAACAACATGTTGCCAGCGGCAACCACAAGTGAGGCAACATACTAGCGGCACTCATCTGTGGTTAAACAACAAAACCAGACCGCAGGCAAGCCTGCGGTACAGGAGTCACGACCATGACCATGGTCGTGACATCTGGATTACAATGGGATGCTGATTTCTGCACAGAATATGATAAATTATCCCTGTGTGAACATACGTTATGGGATTGTGCATTTTTGGTAGACTTTTGAAGATGCCTGAGTAACCTTGGCTAACTACTGGATGCTTGGGAAGCAGATACCATTGAATGAGGGAGAACCAGGACCTCGATTGTCTTCTATAATCTACAGTGGTCTTTTAGCTATGTACTAAGTACAATGCCATTTAATAAGTGAGTGATTTCAATTCTTCATTCCTATCACAACACAATGAAAGAGCAGCTGAAGTACATTCTTGATGAAGAACAATATGGGGCTAGAACGAGCTCTGAATGTCCCTATTTGTCCCTTTAAGAAAATAGTTTCTCATTCTAATCAGAGCGTCGTTAGAGAATATATCATAGAAGCATTGTTTTTGTGTAATGAGCCTTGAAATGTATTGTCGTGTCACAATGTTCAATGTTAAAGCAAATAAAAGCGGCAGACCTATGCTTTTCATGAGCAGTTTTATTGGTTTTGAATCCCTGCCTGCAGGGATCCATTTTGTCTCTCTAATGGTTTCTTTCTATCTCCTATACAAAAGCACAAGCGTTGAACATCAGTGGACGATCTCTCCGGGTCAATGTCAGGAAAATAATCAGAATAACCATAGATCAGTGTGTAAACGGAAACCCATCGCTGTAGCTGCTTCTCATGAAAACATATTGTAGGACACATGGGGCTCCCGACAATAAACAAGGGCAATTCTGGAGCCAGGAGGAGCATTGTCACCTACTGTGATGGAGGCACATTGTTTTTATGAGGTACAATGTTAAAGGAGACATGGAGGAAAAAATGATAATAGCATTTTATTCATCTTAAAGGCTTTGTTCACCTTCATAGCCAAAGTTTTATCTTATTGTCCTGATAAATATAGAATGAAAAATGAAGCAACTTCTCAATAGGTCTTGATTAAACATTTCTTATGGTTTCACTTCTACAGCTTCTGTCTGGGACGGGAGTAGGGAAATGAGGGCGTTAGTCATCGTGGTATAGGTGAGGACTGTTGGTTCTTTGCCATTTTGCTATGCCCTATTAGTATGACCTCATGCGTGGGGTGGTTCATGCTTTTTTTACCCCACCCAGTGATTGGACCTGGAGACATTTTCCCTCCCATTCAGCTTATGTTTTATTGTAAAGAGAATGCACTTTATTTTTCCATGTGGTATGGTACTTTTTGGGATGGGGGGGTTGGGGGAATGTATCATTCTTGTACATCAGTTTTTTGGCACACAGAAGTTGCAAATTTTGGCATTTGGCAAGTGCTATTTTGTGCCAAAAGTTGTGACTTTGTACATCGTGGACGGGGAGGGTTCCCCAGTATACCGCGAGGCCACACGGGTTGATAAGGAAACTTTGTACTTTTATTCCCAACAAATCAAACCTAGGAAACACCACAGAAACAACAGTATGGAAATACATGTATTTGCAGTTCTGGGGGCACTCACCCTGGTGCTGCGCCACTCAGCGGAATATGTAGTGAAAGGTGTTTCCCAATTTAACTATAGGCAAGACCGTGTGTTTGACTGCCAGCACTATATTATCTCAGCACAGCACAGTTTCTACAAGTCTGGACTCCATTTATTCCACTTGTTTATAATCCAAGTTTAACTACCCCCTTTTGCACTGCTTTGGACCACAACACATCTGGGATCCACGGATATCCAGGTGGGAACACCGTGACATGTGTACATACCATCTACAGAGACTGTAGGCCACCCTGCACCACTGGCAATCCTACCTCGGGGTACCAACATTACTATCTACAACGGGAGCCTTGTGCTTCCGCTGCTTAACCGCAGCTGGCGTCACATTTACTTGCTCTATAAGAGGGACATATTTCGTAGAAACCTCCTAAGGGGCAAGGGATACCACAGGCGTGGCCTTAGTGGGGCCATGGCAGCTGGAGTTAGTACTATTGGCAATAACAGTCTATAAGTTCCTAACACTGATGCAGCCTATGTGTTTCATAGGAGCACCCTGCAAATAATTCCAGTTCACATGAAGGTCCACTTAAGGGTATATCCTTACCCTCTCACAACTTTTCTCACTTTTCACTTGCCATTTAAGGGGGCAGGGCATGGGAGAGAGGGTCTGGCCAACACATTTAGCAATATGCATGCCAGAAAAATGGTACACAATACACTGGAAATCGATGCCAGCTCCTTTGCTTTAACCCCAGTTTTTGCATTGCCTCCTCCGAAGACCCATAACTTTTTTATTTTTCTTTCTATGGAGTTGTGTGAGGGCTTGATTTTTGCGGGACGACTTGTATTTGTCATTGGTATCATTTTGGAGTAAATTACACTTTTTGATCACTTGTTATTACGTTTTTGGTAGCAACTAAGAATAAATTAGCAATTCTGTTATTGTTTTTTTTTTTTTTTTTTTTACGGAGTCCACAGTAGGGGATAATTGACATTATATTTATGTAGTTTGGGTCGTTAAGGATGCGGCAATACCAAACATATGTGCATTGCATTTTAATGTCAGTGCTATACTGACATTGACCAGCAGGCTACCCAAACAGGCACAGCCTGCTGGAAACTACTGAAGGCAGGGTTGGAGCCTTCATAAGACCCCCAGCCTGCCTTTACACACATCAGCACCCCGCAATCGCATTTGCAGGGAGCTGATGGGAGACAGTTGGAGTCCGCTCCCTCTGTTAGCGCTTTACATGTGGCGGGCGCCAACAGACCGGATCGGCACTCCTGCCGGACTGGGCTGTTACAGTAGGGCCGCAGATCTTGTGTAAGAGCTGGGTCGCCGCTGCACAGGGGACCTGTGCAGCGCTTAGACTGGGCCGCCATAAAAAAGCGTCAGCCCAGCGTAAGGCCCCTTAGTGACCACTGTAAAATGGCGTATTTTAATCAAGTTGTTTTTCAGCCTGATTAGGCAGTATGCTTGGCTTAATATGGTTTGATCATGGTGAAAGATGCTCTCTAAATAACATACATGCGAGTTATGTAAGACTACAGCAGGTCTCCGAAAGAAAAAAGTGGGTAGAATACCCCTTTAGGGTAAGTTCCCATGTAGCATAAATGCTGCAGATTCTACATTTATGACTTCATAATGAAACACCTTTAATAAGCCTGTATCTGGAAACTTTAAATCAATAGCTGTTCTGTGGCAGAAATACAGTACCTCAGAGGACTACTGCAAAGGTTCATTACCATTGACAGAGTTAACTCAATGTTTCTTGAGTTAAATGTTGTGATTTGTTATGTAAATGCACTTACTGACAATGTAGTCTGGAGACAGACTAGGTTCACCCCCTGACTAGGTAGAGTTGAGGGAGTCTAGTCTGAGGCAGCCTGGAGGGAAGTTGTGCCTGTTCAACCTCCTGCACAACTAGCCCAAGTTCAGAGAACCTTAATCTCTGACCCTACAACTGCCAAGAAAGCAGCCATACTACCAAAGTATTGATGAGAGAGAGACCAGACATCTGAGAAGGTCTAGATCTCACCATGTCGTGCATTGTACTCAGAAAACAAGCTATTGCACTCATTTATCGCAGACTTTGCTGCTGTGAAAGGGAATATTGCAGAAGCATTCCCACACTTTGAGACATATTAGTCACACACCCCTCAATCAAGGGAATTGCAAAAAGACTTTAAGTGTTTTTAGAGAGAGGGAGTACTAAAACCACCATCATTGTTGCTGTCTATAGGCTGCTTGTGATGAATACCACACCTCGTGCCCACTTGATGTCAACACCATTGAGCTCACGAGACCTGGTTTGGTCACAGATTCACCAAAAACGTACAGTAACACCCTCCAGAGGAGCACGTAAGGTCAGGTTGGTATAGTTTACACACACACCTCCTGTCCACGCGGGCACAAAGAGGCAACAAGCTGAGAGAGCCTTTTCACTGCCGCAGTGAAAACAGCGCCTCCTCAGCCCGGGTATCTGCCACCAGTTCTCGTTTGCTATAAGCCCGATCCGCTAACGGGATTATATAGGGTCAGAAACCAACCCGCGGTAGCTTATAACTAGGCCAAAACACGGACGTGGGGATTCGTGATCGAGATACAAGATAGCACAAGATTAAATTATAGATTTAATCGCCGTAAGAGCACACTAGATTTAACACAATATACACAGACAATATATACAGTGGTCTGAGGTTACAGATTACAGGTTATATGGTTACAACAGGGTTAAGCATTGTAAAAGTCAGTTACAGGGTAAGATGAAAGTTCCTTTGAGATGTTCTTTGCTGGAGTCCACATGAAGGTCCGTGATCTCATCTCTTTCCTGGGTCCCTCTAAACACATTTGTAGGATGTGACCCCTCTTCAGAGAAAGACGCGCCTACTTGCTGGCACCAGACTTTTAACCTGTAGCCAGCCCCTCCCCTCCCGGCCGGGTTCATAGCTCCAGACCAGAGGGTCACAGGGAGATGGTTCTGGGACCAATGGACCTGCCTGGGTTCCGGCTACAAGTAGAGTCCAAACCTGGTACCGTTATGTGGTTTCTATGGGGAGATATGGATACCTTCCTCCCCTGACCTTGTCCCAATAAACAAAGACCATGGGTACGTACCTTGTGGCCACCAGGACACAAATATGTATCCGGTTTGCACCTGCGATGGCCAGGCGATTCATAATTCCTTATGAAAGGTAGGTGCCAACATGTCTGGGAGGTCTCATTGATCCTGGGCAAGGGCAGATACCCCATGCTGGGGGTTTTCCTGCAGGATTCAGCTTGGCTCCAAACTGGTGGACTGAGGTGTGACCTCCTCCTTGAAGCCTGGACCACCTGGTGGGCTTTCTTCCTTGCCAACTGACACTCAGGTGGCTGGGGGGGGGTGGAAACTTATTTTGCATGTACACTGAACATGCCAAGAGGTGCATCAAATGACAATCAGGGCTGGGGGCTTTGAAGCAGGGCCCTCCTGTGGAGTTCACTACCTCCGCTATCTGTCAGCAAATGGGGGGGTGAGGACATGGCTGACAGTAAATATTAATCCATATTTCTCACACTGCTATTAAGATAATATTGCACTGTGACTGCTGTTGAACTGTGCCTTTTGCTGCTATTTGTACTACAATGCCTATCATCAACTTAGTATAGAGAAACTTTATTTATTGCAAACATCAGACCTGATCATTGTCTCCATTGTTCTCTGGTCCTGCTTGCACCCAGCAAATCACTAAACCTCAAAGGCACCTCAATCAACACCAGACAGAAGCCCCAATGCCAGGAAAGAAAGGGTGCATCCTCCAGTTGCTGCGCAGCCCTAAGGAGCACAAGAGTGGAGATCGCCACACTCATCTATGAGTACTACCACCAACCACAGACCCATAACTACCACTCCCATCCTCCATGTACTCCCCAGCGGTCCACTATAGAAACATTGAAAGAAAGACATAAATCTCCAATGGATTGTGAAAGGGTTCAGGTGCAGCCCTCTTATACCAAGCATCGGTGAGAAGAATTCTTCGTTCCACCCGATTGTCATATCTGATGAGTCTGAATTATATATTTTGAAGTGTGACTCGGAGAAAAACTGTTAATTAATTATTACTGTAAGAAACCTTGTAACCGAACTCTGGTTCGGTTCCGAGTAGTACCTTGGAACCAAACCTGAGTTCAGTACCAAGGTTTTTTACAGTAATAATTAATTCCCGAAGTTATTACACGAAGTCTCACAGGACTTCGCAAAGTACTAATAACTCATCGGAGCCAATACATTTTAATACTGTTCGGAGCTGGATCTGTACAGTATTACAAGGACGTCTTGCGTCTGGCAGTGCTCCTGCCTGTTCTGGCTATGCCGGACACAATAAACTCCAGCTGTTCCCCAGCAAGAAGATTTTAACACTAGTGCAGGGATGGCCAACCTGTGGCCCTCCAGCTGTTGTAAAACTACAATTCACACCATGCCCTGCTGTAGGCTGAAAGCTGTAAGCAGTCTAGGCATGCTGGGAGTTATAGTTTTGCAACAGCTTGAGAGCCACAGGTTGGCCATTCCTGCACTAGTGTGAAACTAGCCTTACCGGACTTGCCCTGCTAGTTGTCAATCCTTAGCATGGGTCTCAGCTCTTGCATGCAAGATGCGATCTTGGCAGCGATACCAGGCCACTTTTTACACTTCTGCACTACACTACTTTCACCGTTTATTGATCGGTCATGCAACTTACCACCCAAATAAATTTTTCCTCCTTTTCTTCTCACTAATAGAGCTTTCATTTGGTGGTATTTCATTGCTGCTGACATTTTTACTTTTTTTGTTATTAATCGAAATGTAACAATTTTTTTGCAAAAAAATAACATTTTTCACTTTCAGTTGTAAAATTTTGCAAAAAAAACGACATCCATATATAAATTTTTCGCTAAATTTATTGTTCTACATGTCTTTGATAAAAAAAAATGTTTGTGTAAAAAAAAAAAATGGTTTGGGTAAAAGTTATAGCGTTTACAAACTATGGTACAAAAATGTGAATTTCCGCTTTTTAAAGCAGCTCTGACTTTCTGAGCACCTGTCATGTTTCCTGAGGTTCTACAATGCCCAGACAGTACAAACACCCCACAAATGACCCCATTTCGGAAAGTAGACACCCTAAGGTATTCGCTGATGGGCATAGTGAGTTCATAGAACTTTTTATTTTTTGTCACAAGTTAGCGGAAAATGATGATTTATTTTTTTCTTTATTTTTTTCTTACAAAGTCTCATATTCCACTAACTTGTGACAAAAAATAAAAACTTCCATGAACTCACTATGCCCATCACGAAATACCTTGGGGTGTCTTCTTTCCAAAATGGGGTCACTTGTGTGGTAGTTATACTGCCCTGGCATTTTAGGGGCCCAAATGCGTGAGAAGTAGTTTGAAATCAAAATCTGTAAAAAATGACCGGTGAAATCCGAAAGGTGCTCTTTGGAATGTGTGCCCCTTTGCCCACCTAGGCTGTAAAAAAGTGTCACACAGCTGGTATCGCCGTACTCAGGAGAAGTTGGGGAATGTGTTTTGGGGTGTCATTTTACATATACCCATGCTGGGTGAGAGAAATATCTTGGCAAAAGACAACTTTTCCCATTTTTTTATACAAAGTTGGCATTTGACCAAGATATTTATCTCACCCAGCATGGGTATATGTAAAATGACACCCCAAAACACATTGCCCAACTTCTCCTGAGTACGGCGATACCACATGTGTGACACTTTTTTGCAGCCTAGATGCGCAAAGCGGCCCAAATTCCTTCTAGGAGGGCATTTTTAGACATTTGGATCCCAGACTTCTTCTCACGCTTTCGGGCCCCTAAAATGCCAGGGCAGTATAAATACCCCACATGTGACCCAATTTTGGAAAGAAGACACCCCAAGGTATTCAATGAGGGGCATGGCGAGTTCATAGAATGTATTTATTTTTGGCACAAGTTAGCGGAAATTGATTTTTTTTTGTATTTTCTCACAAAGTCTCCCTTTCCGCTAACTTGGGACAAAAATTTCAATCTTTCATGGACTCAATATGCCCCTCACGGACCTTGGGGTGTCTTATTTCCGAAATGGGGTCACATGTGGGGTATTTATACTGCCCTGGCATTTTAGGGGCCCTAAAGCGTGAGAAGAAGTCTGGAATATAAATGCCTAAAAATTTTTACGCATTTGGATTCCGTGAGGGGTATGGTGAGTTCATGTGAGATTTTATTTTTTTACACAAGTTAGTGGAATATGAGACTTTGTAAGAAAAAAAAAAAAAAAAAAACAATTTCCGCTAACTTGGGCCCAAAAAATGTCTGAATGGAGCCTTACAGGGGGGAGATCAATGACAGGGGGGTGATCACCCATATAGACTCCCTGATCACCCCCCTGTCATTGATTACCCCCCTGTCATTGATCACCCCCTGTAAGGCTCCATTCAGACGTCCGTATGATTTTTACAGATCCACGGATACATAGATCGGATCCGCAAAACACATACAGACGTCTGAATGGAGCCTTACAGGGGGGTGATCAATGACGGGGGTGATCAATGACAGGGGGTGATCAGGGAGTGTATATGAGGTGATCACCCCCCTGTCATTGATCACCCCCCTGTCATTGATCACCCCCTGTAAGGCTCCATTCAGACGTCCGTATGATTTTTACGGATCCACGGATACATGGATCGGATCCGCAAAACACATACGGACGTCTGAATGGAGCCTTACAGGGGGTGATCAATAACAGGGGGGTGATCAATGACAGGGGGTGATCAGGGAGTGTATATGAGGTGATCACCCCCCTGTCATTGATCACCCCCCTGTAAGGCTCTATTCAGACGTCCGTATGTGTTTTGTGTATCCGATCCATGTATCCGTGGATCCGTAAAAATCATACGGACGTCTGAATGGAGCCTTACAGGGGGGTGATCAATGACAGGGGGGTGATCAGGGAGTCTATATGGGGTGATCAGGGGTTCATAAGGGGTTAATAAGTGACAGGGGAGGTGTAGTGCTACTTTACACAGCTACCTGTGTCCTCTGGTGGTCGATCCAAGCAAAAGGGACCACCAGAGGACCAGGTAGCAGGTATATTAGACGCTGTTATCAAAACAGCGTCTAATATACCTGTTAAGGGTTAAAAAAATCGCATCTCCAGCCTGCCAGCGAACGATCGCCGCTGGCAGGCTGGAGATCCACTCGCTTACCTTCCGATCCTGTGAACGCGCGTGCCTGTGTGCGCGCGTTCACAGGAAATCTCGCGTCTCGCGAGATGACGCGTATATGCGTGATTGTGCGCAGCGCTGCCGCCTCCGGAACGCCATCCTGCGTTAGGCGGTCCGGAGGCGGTTAAGGCCTCGTGCACACGACTGTTCCGTTTTTTGCAGTCCGCAAACGGAAGCTGCCCGTGTGCCTTCCGCAATTTGCAGAACAGAACGGGCGGCCCATTGTAGAAATGCCTATTTTTGTCCGTTCTATTTTTTTTGCGGGGCCATGGAACGGATCAACGGATGCGGACAGTACACGTAGTGATTTACATATCTTTTGCGGCCCCATTGAAGTGAATGGGTCCGCATCCGAGCCGCCAAAATGGCGGCTCAGATGCGGACCCAAACAACGGCCGTGTGCATGAGGCCTAAGCCTCATTCACACGTCAGTGTTCAGTGATTTCCATCAGTGATTGTGAGCCAAAACCAGGAGCGAAAATCTCACCCACTTATCTTGCACCATACGCCACGAGTGTACATAGCAGGAGTGTTTGCAGGCATAAAGAACTGCAGGTAATCGCCAGAGGGGTGTTCAGTTCCAAGTATTCCTGCTCCTTACCGCCAGGCAGACTGAACTCCATTCCCTTCCAGTTTTCTTACATACAGCTGTATTGGATTAACTGTTTTTATGAGCTACACTGGTAAAGGGGAAATTCAATTTATACTTTATCATTCAGGCTAATGGCTTATGCACACGACCTTGTCCATTTTATGGTCTTCAAATTGCACGGATGCCGGCTTTGTGCGTTCCGCACTTTGCAGAACGGAACCTCCGTCCCTCAATAGAGCAGTTCGATCCTTGTCCATGAAGTGAATGGGTCTGCATCCGATCCTAAAAAAAAAAATGCGGCTCAGATGCGAACCCACCCAAACCACAGTTAGGCCTCTTTCACACGGCCGTTGCGGAAACATGTGCGGGTGCGTTGCGGGAACACGCACAATTTTTCCGAGCGAGTGCAAAACATTGTCATGCGTTTTGCACGCGCGTGAGAAAAATCGCACATGTTTGGTACCCATGTTTGGGGTTCTGTAGATTGTGCGGATACGGTGCGATTTTCACGCACGGTTGCTAGGAGACGATCAGGATGGAGAACCGATCATTATTATTTTCCCTTATAACATGGTTAGGGTCCATTCACCCGTCCGTTGTTTCTTTCCTGATCTGTTCCGTTTTTTTTTTATTTTTTTATTTTTTTTTAACCCCTCCAGCGCTATTTTACTCTGCATTCTGTATTCAGAATGCTATTATTTTCCCTTATAACCATGTTATAAGGGAAAATAATAATGATCGGTTCTCCATCCCGATCGTCTCCTAGCAACCGTGCGTGAAAATTGCACCGCATCCGCACTTGCTTGCGGATGCTTGCGATTTTCACGCAACCCCATTCACTTCTATGGGGCCTGCGTTGTGTGGATTATCGCACCGCAACGCACAATACAGAGCTTGCTGCGATTTTCACGCAACGCATAAGTGATGCGTGAAAATCACCACTCGTGTGCACAGCCCCATAGAAATGAATGGGTCCAGATTCAGTGCGGGTGCAATGCGTTCACCTCCCTCATCGCATCCGCGCGGAATACTCGCCAGTGTGAAAGGGGCCTTATGAGCATGAGGCCTTAGCAGAGTTAGGATGGGTTCGCAACTATTGTTACGGTCGTTCCATTATAGGTTCCGTTTATAACTGAATATAACGGAATTTCAGGACGGAATGTAAAACGGAAACCGTCCAATTTGATCCGTTATAATAGAAGTCTATGGGCAAGCATAACGGATCCGTCTGGTTTCCATTATGCAGGACGAAAAAAAAAATACACCCATGAAAGTCTATGAGTCCGTAAAACTATTGACAGAACACAGATGGCAGCCCTGTGTTTCAGAGGTTTTTCACTGACCACTGGTAGGAGGTGATCTGCAAGTCCCCTTTTCAGCCTAGCGGACACTTCACTGACATCTTCATGGATAAAACACTGACCATCTTGTCACAGACGTCATCACTGACATGGACATACGAATGAGGCCTAAAAGATGCACTAAATTTATCAAACATCCTGTGACATTTGATTAATTTGGCACAAGTTACAGCAAAGAAAACTCCTGTAAAACTGATTTTAAAAGTAATCTGTCACCAGTGACCTCCCCCATCAAAAAGTTTGCGTAGACACATAGCTGTGGTTCACCTGATTATTTACAACGCTGTGTTTTGTTTTTGTTTTTTAATCCAAGGCTCTGTTCCCGAATTATGATACTTTTTCTTAATATGCAAATGAGGTGTTGGTGCAAAGACGGCATCACCATTGCTCTTCTTGCACCCAAGCTCCATTCATTTCTGTGGCCATCTCCTCCCTTGCTGCTTTGATTGACAGGGCCAGGCGGCGGCAAAGCAGTGAGGAAGGGGCTGTCTAGCCACAGAGCAATGGTGATGCCCTCATTGCATAACTCAGGAATGGAGCCTCAGATCATGAAAAGAAAAAAGTGTTTTAATCAGGTGAACCACAGCTATGTGTCTATGCAAGGCTTTGGATAGGGAGGACGCTGGTGACAGATTCCCTTTAAAATTCCCCCTCTTGATAAGAGCGCGTTCACACGACAGTGGTGTTTTGTGGATCTGCATTCCGCGGATCGCACGTGGCAGCAACTCTAATAGAAAATGCCTATTCTTGTCCGCGGACAAGAATAGTACATGCTCTATCTTTTTTTGAGGAGGCCGCGGAATGGAACATGGTGTGCTGTCCGCATCTTTTGCGGGCCCAGTAAAATTAATGGGACTTAGGCCTCTTTCACACGGGCGATAATTACGCGCGGGTGCAATGCGTGATCCGGACCCATTCATTTCTATGGGGCTGTGCACACGAGCGGTGATTTTCACGCATCACTTGTCCGTTGCGTGAAAATCGCAGCATGCTCTATATTGTACGTTTTTCACACAACGCAGGCCCCATAGAAGTGAATGGGGCTGCGTGAAAATCACAAGCATCCCCAAGCAAGTGCGTATGCGGTGCGATTTTCACGCATGGTTGCTAGGAGATGATTGGGATGGGGACCCGATCATTATTATTTTCCCTTATTTTCCCTTATAGGGATGGAGGGGGTTAAAAAAATATATATAATAATTTAACTCACCTCATCCACTTGTTTGCGCAGCCGGCTTCTCTTCTTTCTTCTTATTTGATGATCTGAGGGAAAAGGACCTTTGACGACATCACTGGTCACATCACATGGTCCATCACATGATCCATCACCATGGTGATAGATCATGTGATGAGCGCAGTGACGTCATCAGAGGTCCTGAAGAAAGAGAAGATGAATGGGGTGAGTTAAATTTGTTTATTATTTTTAACCCCTCAATGGACATTTTACTAAGCATTCTGTATTAAGAATGCTATTATTTTCCCTTATACCATGTTATAAGGGAAAATAAAATTTACAGAACACCTAACCCAAACCTAAACTTCTGTGAAGAAGTCAGGGTTCGGGTTGGGTACCAAACATGACGATTTTTCTCACGCGCGTGCAAAACGCATTAAAACGTTTTGTACTATCCTATCCGGCCCTCACACGCGACTCCCCGAAAGAGGCCGTGTGAAAGAGGCGTTATTCATACAGCCATCTGAATCAGCTCTTAATCTCCTCCATGTGTTTTCCATGTTTTTTTTCTTTTTCAAGAGGTTTTCCATTTGAATCAGGTTTTGATGTATATTTTAAGCCTCCCATTGATTCCAATGGGAATTTCCAATTAGAATCCTCTCCAAAAATAAACTTTTCATTTCCACAACGTGGGTTGTCAGTCAACTGGCAGCAAAAAAAGCTCTGTGTAAACTACAATGAGGTTTTCCTATTGGGAGGCAGATTAAGGCCCCTTTCACACGGACGAGTATTCCGCGCGGGTGCGATGCGTGAGTTGAACGCATTGCACCCGCACTGAATCCCGACCCATTCATTTCTATGGGGCTGTTCACATGAGCAGTGATTTTCACGCATCACTTATGCGTTGCGTGAAAATCGCAGCATGTTCTATATTCAGCGTTTTTCACGTAACGCAGGCCCCATAGAAGTGAATGGGGTTGCGTGAAAATCGCAAGCATCCGCAAGCAAGTGCGATTTTCACGCATGGTTTCTAGGTGACTGTCTAGTCACTGTATTATTTTCCCTTATAACATGGTTATAAGGGAAAATAATAGCATTCTGAATACAGACTGCATAGTAAAAAAGCGCTGGAGGGGTTAAAAAAAAAAAAAAAAAAAGTTAACTCACCTTCTCCTCTTGATTGGGTAGTTCCCGATCTCTTTACTTCTTTAATGATGAGCTGTGGGCTAAAGGACCTGTGGTGACGTCGGATCACATGCTCCATCACCACGGTGATGGACCATGTGATTGGAGCATGTGATCTGACGTCACCACAGGTCATTTAGCCCACAGCTCATCATTAAGTAAAGAAGAGACCGGGAACTACGCGATCAAGAGGAGAAGGTGAGTTAATTTTCTTATTTTTTTTTTAACCCCTCCAGCACTATTGTACTATGCATTCTGTATTCAGAATGCTATTATTTTCCCTTATAACCATGTTATAAGGGAAAATAATACAATCTTCAGAATATCAATCCCAAGCCCGAACTTCTGTGAAGAAGTTCGGGTTTGGGTACCAAACACGCGTGATTTTTCTTACAATGTTTTGCATTCGCGCGGAAAAATCGCGCGTGTTCCCGCACCCGCCTCTTATCCGGGCCAAAAATATGAGAAAGAGGCCTAAGAGTGGATTTCAGGGAGTACAAAATGCATGGGAAAATCCAAATGCAAAATCCCCCATGTGAACATGTCTTAAGAGTGATGAATGCCCTCCATGATGGAGATAGGCTCCGTGTTTAGCCGAGACGTCGCACACCAACCCATAGGAGCTGGACTGTCCACCTGATGTTGCTTCTTTTTATCTAGAAATTTTAGATTTTCAGCGGCAGGAAGCCAAACCATTAGTAACGTGCATACAGGAGATATGTGGAGGAGGGTGAAATGTACACAGCCTGCCATACATTGACCCTCAGAATGGAGGAATCTCATGTCGGTATCTTATGTTTGTACAGCTGGAGAAGAAGCTGACACTGAGGAATAAGAAGAAATAGATGATACAAATCCATTCTAATGATCACTTCTTACAGCCCAGGGAGACAAGTTATCCTCTCTTCCCCTGGAAGATGGTTCTTCGCAAAAAATTGTGTTTTATAGATCATATAAATGTACAATGGCATAACTAATAAGAGTGAAGCACGCACTAACTTGACTGTGCCAATAGGCATTTATCAGCTTCCATATACAGTACATGCTTTAGGGGAAGGAAGTCCTTACAGATTCCAGGCCTTGTTGGCATGCCACAAAATGTATGTAGGGAGTGCAAGGAAGATGGAAGAGGTAGTAGCTATGAGGGTGTCAGTAGTCATGGTGGTGCTCCCTGGGTCGTGCAGTGTCGTGCAGTGACTGGAAGGTGCACCCTTTCTTCCCTCTGGGCACTCCATGAAGTTGGAGCTCCTGCCTGATGGTAGTTGGGGTGCCCTTAGTGTTGGTTTTTGTCTGGGTGCAAGGCAGGAGAGTAGATGAAGTGGCCAACGGAAGGTGGAGTCAGAAACCAGGCCGGTCAGTTGCAATAATAAAGGTGGTCATTTACTATGATATATACTCCAGTTTTCTGGTGTATATATATTGCAGATTGGAGCGCAAAGGTTATCTGCGACTTTTCCCCAGGTCTAAAAAAGGGGAGTGGCGTGGTCGGCGAAGGGGGTGGACCGGCAGGCCTGCCTCATTTACCATTGCAAAATGTTCTAAATCTACCCCAGCAAGGAAGCTGGCGTAGATTTAGACCAGTGGTGGATGCGCCGAAGTTATGTAGAGCCCAGCGCCTCTTCATAACTTCGGCAATTCACCACCAGCGATTGGGATTATTAAGACCATCGTCAAAAACACCGGTCTTAATAAATGACCCCCAAAGTCTCTCTTTACTGAAGTGCAAAATGGGAGTAGTAGTTCATCTGGTAATAACAAGGCACAATGCCAAAGCATGTAAAAGTGAAAGTCTTCCCCAATGACAGCATACGGACAGCAGCAATAATGAGGGCTGTAGTATTTCTTCTCTGTGTCTCCAAAGGCTCGCCCTGCAGAACCTTGGGAATGCAATGAGGTTCTTTGTTTTAAATATTTCTGCAATTCCCTGTCTGAAGGGTGCAGATTTAAGAACAAGTCGGGGATATTCAACACAGCAGCGACCATAATACCGTGTATGTAAGGCCGTAACTCTGGATACATCGTACCAATAGAAGGTAAGACCCGCATAGGGTTCTACATAGTGCAAACTAGCACTCCATATTGTTATTTGCAAAAATCGAGTCTGGACACTTATTAGCAATTTAAAACAAAACTGGACTATCGACTCCCACAGAAGACTTCTCGATTGGGAACGAATAATATATGACTTAGGCTACTATCACACTTGCGCTTGATCGGATCCGTTCTGAACGGATCCGATCATATTAATGCAGACGGAGGCTCCGTTCAGTACGGATCCGTCTGCATTAATAACTTTAAAAAATTTCGCAAGTGCGCAAGTAGCCTGCGCGGATCCGTTCAGACTTTCAATGTAAAGTCAATGGGGGACGGATCCGCTTGAAGATTGAGCCATATGGTGACATCTTCAAGCGGATCCGTTCCCATTGACTTACATTGTAAGTCTGAACGGATCCGCACGCCTCCGCACGGCCAGGCGGACACCCGAACGCTGCAAGCAGCGTTCAGCTGTCCGCCTGTCCGTACGGAGGCGAGCGGAGCGGAGGCTGAACGCCGCCAGACTGATGCAGTCTGAGCGGATCCGCTCCATTCAGACTGCATCAGGGCTGGACGGAGGCGTTCGGGTCCACTCGTGAGCTCCTTCAAACGGAGCTCACGAGCGGACCGACGAACGCTAGTGTGAAAGTAGCAACACAAAAACACTTGTCCATTCTAAATTAGTGTACCCTATTTGGAATAGAGGGACAATACAAAGACGTGTTAGACTTTATTGCCCTTGCAAGTAATACACTGACATTTGTTTGCGTTTGATTCAAATTACAGACCCTCATCTATTTTCTATCAGTAGTTTTTAATCTTCTAGGTGATTTAATGTGATTTTATTGGGATTTTATATTGTGTTTTATATTTTGTTTTCTGATATTAAATGAATGTGATCACTTTATATTGCATATATTGGTGATTTTATACCCACACATACAGAGTGCCAGTCCACAATATTTCTCTATTTCCAAGATTTAAGATACAGCTGATCAAACCGTCTCAAAGCATGGATGCTGCGTTAGCAATATTCCCTCTCACAGCAGTAAAGTCTATCTTTTTGCCGTAAATGTGTCAGAAAGAGAGCCACAGTCTCAGTGAACACACCTAAAGATTCAGGTATCTTTGGATTCCATTCACACCTGAGAGGTTTATCATGCACATATACTCACTAGATAAAACAAATACAAAGTGTGAGAGATGGCAAATCCCACAGAAGTTGTCGAATTAATTAATTATAACACCAGTCAATGTTGTATATTATATGACATGTATAACATGTAACCTGTCTTATGTGGGTTGTACTAGTCGTTACTTAATGGAGAATTAGGGAACACCTGTATGGTGCGATCAATGGTAAAGTAAAGAATCCTTCTAATGTGTCTAAACGCTTTAGATAGGCAAATGCTGGTGATATTTCTAGTTTTATTCTTTTCTGGTATAGAAAAAGTAAAAATTCCAACAATAGGTGGAGATATAGAAAGACATTTGTTAAACAGGGACGGTTACTGGATCTTGATGTTAGATACGGCATTCCCAAAGGGGTTAAATCATAGGAATGAACTTATTTTAAACTATTAATATTTGTATTGTATCATGTGTTTATTTAGATTTTTGCATTTTAGATTTTTATGAATTGCACCTGACAAGCAGAGGGTGCGTCTATGTGAACATTTATATACCTGACGCTTGAACCAACACCTATCTATGATTAAGGAGCCGGAGGGGTCGGGAATGTGTCAGATTGGTGTGTTACCTCTGCTTATGGACATGCGATTACATGACGGTGGTATTGGTAAAGTTCACTCGCCCCTTCTATACTTACCTGACCCAGATGTAACACTGCTTAACTAAGACCCCACCCAAATGGCCTAAAGCTCTCCTACCCTGCCAACCCCAAAAAGGACACAGACACCAGGTTGGATAAATATCGGCCACAGCAGCAGCTGTATTCATTTAATAAAATAACATAAATATTCCCATTAACCCATATGCAACAGCATATGAACAACAACCCATTCCGCATATGTATAACATATAACATAAACCTACAGGAGGAGGTTCTTGAAGCCCCAAACAATAAAAACAACCCCGTCAGGGGTAGGCCATCTTGCCCCCAGCCGATGAGCGCCAGATCGGAGGCACCACTGATGGCCCCTTAACACCACCATAAGCAGCCACCAACCATGGGAGTCCAGCCCTAACCGTGGAGCTTTCCCCTCCTTCTTACCACACTTTTTTTCCAACCCCATGGACCTCCCCCCGCCACAAAAGCGCGGTCTTAATCCCCTTAAGGCCCCTTTCACAAGGGCGAGAATTCCATGCGTGAGGTGAACCATTCACTTCAATGGGGCTGTGCACATGAGCGGTGATTTTCACGCATCACTTGTGCGTTGCGTGAAAATCACAGCAAGCTCTATATTGTGTGTTTTTCACGCAACGCTGGCCCCATAGAAGTGAATGGGGCTGCGTGAAAATCGCAAATATCTGCAAGCAAGTGCGGATGCGGTGCGATTTTCACACATGGTTGCTAGGAGACGATCTTTGTTATTTTCCCTTATAACATGGTTTAAGGTAAAATAATTGCATTCTTAATACAGAATACTTAGTAAAATAGTGATGGAGGGGTTAAAAAATAAAAAACAATTTATAAACTCACCTTAATCCACTTGAACGCACAGCCTGACATGTCTTCTTTCTTTTTTGATGAAAAGGACCTGTGGTGACGTCACTGCGCTAATCACATGGTCCATCCCCATGGTGATGGACCATGTGATGAGCGCCGTGACATCATCAAAGGTCCCTTAGCCAGGTCCTGAAGAAAGTAGAAAGAAGAGGAGATCCGCTACGCGATCAAGTGGATGGGGTGAGTTAAATTTGTTTATTATTTTTAACCCCTCAATGGACATTTTACTAAGCATTCTGTTTTAAGAATGCTATTATTTTCCCTTATAACATGTTATAAGGGAAAATAATAAAATCTACAGAACAGCTAACCCAAAACCGAACTTCTGTGAAGAAGTCCGGGTTCGGGTCTGGGTACCAAACATGCCGATTTTTCTCCCGCGCGTGTTCAATGCATTAAAACGCTTTGCACTCACGTGGAAAAATCGCACATTTTTCCGCAACGCACCTGCATCTTGTCTGGCCCTTACACGCGACGCCCGTGTGAAAGAGGCCTAAGACTGCGCGTCACTCCACACACCCAACGTCTCAATCCCCTCTTGCAGAGCCAGACACCACATGTCAATGCCAACCGTATTGAGATGAACTCCGCCAAGGCCTTTTTCTAATTCCATATGTCTAACTGACACTGCCCCATTCCGCGCCATAAAACGCCCAATCGCCTGATTGACTTTTATATGGGCCCTATTCATCGCCTCAACTGACCGAGCCCCGCGCCATACCCTATGTGGGACTATGTCGGACCATACGGTCACCAATTTCAGGAACAAAGGCCTCAACCTAAGCATATCAAACTTAATATCCCTTACCAGTTCCCTGAAAGGGCGCACTCCCAAATCGTTTCCTCCCACGTGTAACACAAGAATATCCGAAGCCCTATCTAGCTTTACAAAACGGTGAAACTCGGTCAAAGCACTGCTCTATACCATACCCCTGCGCACCAGCCACCTTACCACTGCATCTGATCGAGCAAGACCCAGCTGTTGACCGTCTGGTCTAACCGACGCCCGCAATGCTCCCCAAAAATCAAATGAGTGTCCCAGGATACACAATAAAGCCTATTCTGCGCCTGCAAAGAAAGGAAAAGGAAACAAGGAGCAAACAGCAATTATGGACCCTCAATAACAAAACAAAAACTGCCGCACCGCCCTACAATTTGTCCGGCCGAACATATGACTTGAACCTCATTGACTCCCAGCGCCCGATATTTTTTATCACATCGTCGTCGCCCCCCAGCCTCTGTCACCGCGCCTATCCGAAACGAGTGGCTGGCATACCCGGAACTCCCCACCTCCAACCGATGCAAAACGGGATAAAAAGGAACTGTCCGCATGCACCAACAACGTCAAGATTTCAGTTTTCTTGCCACCCCATATTCCCTTTCAACACCGAACCGGGCACATTAGACACCTCGGAATCTCGTAGAGCACTACCTTGCACCCTTTTCCCTCCACATCCGTCTTGGATCGGCAGATGCGAATTTCCACCCTATATCCGACCAAATTAACGTCCTCCGCAAGCAACCCCCCCAACTCACCTGACCGTAGGGGAAACAAGCTCCCCCAACCGCATAGCCCCAAAAAACACCAAAGAAATAGCTAAATGGAACAAACGCGTCTCCCGAAGATGAACTGCAGACCGCCGGTAACTGCTCCCCCAAATCCAAAAGCAACGCAAAAGAGACCAGGCGCCGCCAATCCTTTTCATCTCGCAACCGCCGCTACACTTTAAATGCGACTAACCAGAAAAGACTTGGTAAAGTCAATCATCTTGCGCAACCTAAAACCAAAGGCAAGGCCTGCTACATACCTATTTACTTTTGACATCGACCATCCCTCATCCCAACAATGACCCAAGAAAAGCAATAACGGGAACTCCAAAACGCCGTTTCAATTTCCGTCTTAGCTAACAACAACCCTGTTCCTAACTTGCGAACCCATGCCACTGCCGCGTCAAATGAGGCGTAAACCACGGAACAGATATCCGGATCAATGCTGTCATTGACCGACGAACCATTTGGAAATGATAGGTGGTGAATAAGCCTAAACTTATTTGCCTCCCTCTTTGGAACCACACCCAGCGAGGACAAACGTAAATTAATCAAAGGAGGTTCCGAAAAGGGGCCTGCCATCCTACCTAACCTACCTTCTTTGCCTAACTTTTCAGAAACCACCTCAGGATGCTGTAAGGCAGATTTTAAATTTTTTTTCACCAAAACTGGGCCGGACGGCCGAAACGGAATCCTAAACCCTAACAAAAACCCTTCCCTCAATCTGACACCACTTTGTCTGGATACCTATTTAGAAACAGTTCCATCCTTTCCAGACGCATCGGCGTCTCCCCCTTTGTTATTAGGATCCCCCCTTTTGTCTATTTCCCTTAAAACAACGTGTGGCTCCATGAGCCCCCCCCCCCGCACGTGGAGCACTCATGCTTAAATTTGCATTTTGCTCCAAATTTACAGCTCCCTTCATTGAACAAGAAACATAATCCATTAGCGAACGCTGCCGCAAAACTGTATTGGCTTGCACCCCTCGTTTCCCCCCAAAAGGACTGACCTAACAGCTGCCGTGACTTTTAACCATAAGGCAATATCCTTATGGTCCTACCTAATATTAGGCTGAACCACTTTTCGCTGCCTGGATTGCTCATCGTAGCGAAGAAACGCCTGACCCCCGTACATGCGATACGCTTCCCCAATCTCACCTGGCTGCCTGGGTGCTGTGTTCCCATCAGCCGCAGATAATCGGAATCCAGCCGAACGATCCTCTGCGCAGATCCAGAAGGTACCAGTGAGACATCTTCCAAGGCAGGTCCCCTAGCAGAGCCACCACCAGGGACATAACAGCCGTTGCTCCCAGATGCCTGGACGAGAGGGGAGGGGGTGGAGCCAGCACCATGCTGCTCGTGGGAGAGAGAGGGCCTGCTGCCTCCTGGTCCGCAGCAGCCCCGTTCCGGGTGCCATCTTGCTCCCGCAGAAGGGTCCCCTCACCGTCTGGGGATCGAGGGTAGCCCGCTGTTCCTGGTCCAGTTCCCTCGTCAATGGCCAAAGAAGTGGGTGACTGGGCCTGGCCACCCTGCGATTCCTGCCTACTTACAGGATTCCTTCCCTGCCGAGGCGCACGGGCAGGGCCCTGGCCCACCGCCTGCCAACAGGAAGGGACCCAGGAGGGGTTCCTAATGTGGCGCTGGACTCTGGGGGGCTGGTCAGGGCTGAGGCGCACCGGCGGCCTGGTCCACCGCGGCCTGCGAGACGTTGGCAGAGGCAAAGCAGGATCCTCTGCCGCCCCCCTCAGGAGCCCTTGCAGCTGTTCCTGCACCCATCCTTCACCACGGGTAGTCACTGCGGCCCGCAGCTCACGGAGAAAAGCCTCCAAATTCGCCATTGTAGAGGTAAGATGTGGTTGCCTCCAGCGCTGGGTTCAGCTACCAAAATCTACAAAATCTTCTTCCCCTTCCCACCTTCTCGCCCTATATACCCCTTAAATAAGCCCACCCCCATGAACTCAAATAACCAATTCCCTAACCAAACCCCCGTCATGCCGGCCTCCCCTAAGGCCTTTCCACCCCCCGGTCCGGCCTTTACTTTTTAACAAGTATGGAATAATAAAGGCTACATTTTATTGGAGTGGCAGATTTGCTTCTTATTAATTGTTGACTGACTCCTGCCTTGTAGGTTCTTGACTTTCTTTTCTTTGAAGCACTTGGAAGGTAAAGGTGCTTGGCTGTAGAAGTCTCAGACATGGTGGTTTTCTGAACTTGGGCCTAGCTCTGGGGGTATCTGCAAATGTTTCATTATGTATTGTTATGTTGTGTATTTTCATATGTTTAGGCCATTTGTTCCAGCAGAAGAGGTATGGTTGGCAGGAATAGGGCTAACCACCCTGTTCCTCCTCTCTTGGTAGGAGTAGGCTGGTCCTGCTTACTGCTAGGAGGGGGATTTTTAAAGTCCAGACAGAGTGGAGGAAGCACACGCTAGAGCTCCTACTCCAAGGGACTGTATCCAGTTCTCCTGGGAAATCCTTACTCCAGGGAAATTGAGAACACTGCGTTCAAAAAGCATGAGTTTGTCTTGACAGCAGAGTGATCAGCAAAATCACAGCTTTACAGACCCTGCTGCAGGTGAGAGACTACGGTTCAGACACCCATTACCTAGAACAACCACCAGGTCATAATAACTTCAAGCCTGTATCTCCCAATGGACACCTATATCCCCGAGTGCCTGCTAGTGCCATTAAATTGCCACACAACCAGCCATCATATCTCCTTATCTGGTGCCAGAAACTGCACTTTGTACTTAATACTGCTGGATGTGCCGCAAGTTATATTTTGCACTAATTAAAGAGAGACTTCTATAGTTTTACCTCTGACCTGATTCTTCAAACCACCTTTCCACCGATCCACAAGGAGCAACATCCCGAGGGAGTACACCGTGACACAACATCTAATCAGGGCCACTAACACTCCCATTCTCTGCACTGGCTCCTCAGGGCCTCACTCCACTTGCACATGTAGGTCCTGAGGCAGAAACTAGAATCTCCACTAACTAATCAGGCCGCCCTAGGTCATTCTTCAGGCAATCTAACACAATCAGCCAGGAAGTTAACTATTAATTGTTCATTCAATGTTATTACCTATACAAACACATCAAATGACAAGATTTAACTTAGCAATATGACATTATAGCAAATGCCATTGTGTATACCAATCTAGAGACTATTACAATATGTAGGTGTGACTGGTGGCAGGTGACAGTTTATCCAAAGAGAGCAACTTATACAAGAACATTTAGGCTGGGGCTACACAACAACATGCATCGAGCGATGTGGAGATTGCAACATTGCACCTAATAATTGTCAGTGGGGTTTGAGTGCGTTTTTCCCTACGTTTCTTTTTTAAAGTGCTTTTTCTTTATAGAGTAGGAGATTAAACATTTCTGGAAAAAAAACATTGCTGCATATTAAGAAAAAAATTCTAAAGAGACAAAAAACTACCCAAAATTGCAAAACAAATTACACTAGCAAAACCACAAAGTGCAAGGAAATTCGGATTCGTTTAGAATTTCGCTTTGGATGCTTCACTACACTCAACACTAGATGGAACTGACCATGTGCTTCCATCTTAGCCGTACAAAGAATTAAAAAAACTAGTAAACAGCAGGTGGCGCCATACAGATGCAAATTGTGCCTGGTTTAACAGTGATTTTTCCTGGAGACAGACTCGCTTTATGACCTGTCCGATTTTTGTTGTTTGCATTTCTGGTGTAATTGAATCCATCTGACAGATACATGAAGTCAGGAGGACACAGAAACAATATACGGGCTGCGGTCACAGGTGACTGGTACCTGAAGAATAGGACTGATTGTGTACTTGTCATAGTGACAGGATACAGCAGTGACTTCATCTGTAATAAATCTGTGCATGTTATCATGTAAGTATGTGACAGCTTTTTTCTTGCAAATGTTCCTGTTTAAAACTCGCTCAAAAAGTAAAGATATATATTCTGCATTATGGACAAATAAAGCTTATTAGATGATTTAAACAAGTGCTGTTTCCAATACACTATGGCTCACAATTACTGATGCGAGAGCACCCAGATATTGTCATAAATTGCATCAAAATCTGGCAAAAATTGGTGTAATTTAGCACATCGTGCATATAATTTACTAACTTAACGGAACTAACTTAATGCAATTCTTTGTGCCAAGTTTGAACAACAATTCTGGTGTAAAATTGTGTAACAAAACTAAAAGCTGATATAGAGCTAAAGGGACTCATTTATTAAGATTGGCGATTTACACGCCCGTCTTAAGTGTCTCTGTACTACTGGAGGAAGGGCCAAAGTTATGTGGAGGCCTCCAGCAGGCCGTGCGACAAAGTTAAATCTACACGAGCTGGCGTAGATTTAAGCCCTTTTCAACACCAAAAACTGGCGTAGAAAATGATGAATGACACAGGCGTGCCCATGCCACACTACCTGACGGAAAGGTGGAGTGAGCGGGTAAAAGTCACAGATTTTGTCGCAAAATGGATGCAGCAAAATATGTGACTGATACACGACAAAAGTGGCAAAAATGGGCCATAAAGCGTCTATCACTGCACCACATACAGGTCCTTCTAAAAAAATTAGCATATTGTGATAAAGTTCATTATTTTCTGTAATGTTCTGATAAACATTAGAATTTCATATATTTTAGATTCATTACACACCAACTGAAATAGTTCAAGCCTTTTATTGTTTTAATATTGATGATTTTGGCATACAGCTCATGAAAACCCAAAATTCCTATCTCAAAAAATTAGCATATCATGAAAAGGTTCTCTAAACGAGCTATTAACCTAATCATCTGAATCAACTAATTAACTCTAAACACCTGCAAAAGATTCCTGAGGCTTTTAAAAACTCCCAGCCTGGTTCATTACTCAAAACCGCAATCATGGGTAAGACTGCCGACCTGACTGCTGTCCAGAAGGTCATCATTGACACCCTCAAGCAAGAGGGTAAGACACAGAAAGAAATTTCTAAACGAATAGGCTGTTCCCAGAGTGCTGTATCAAGGCACCTCAGTGGGAAGTCTGTGGGAAGGAAAAAGTGTGGCAGAAAACGCTGCACAACGAGAAGAGGTGACCGGACCCTGAGGAAGATTGTGGAGAAGGACCGATTCCAGACCTTGGGGGACCTGCGGAAGCAGTGGACTGAGTCTGGAGTAGAAACATCCAGAGCCACCGTGTACAGGCGTGTGCAGGAAATGGGCTACAGGTGCCGCATTCCCCAGGTCAAGCCACTTTTGAACCAGAAACAGCGGCAGAAGCGCCTGACCTGGGCTACAGAGAAGCAGCACTGGACTGTTGCATGTCATTCGGAAATCAAGGTCTGGAGGAAGACTGGGGAGAGGGAAATGCCAAAGTGCCTGAAGTCCAGTGTCAAGTACCCACAGTCAGTGATGGTCTGGGGTGCCATGTCAGCTGCTGGTGTTGGTCCACTGTGTTTTATCAAGGGCAGGGTCAATGCAGCTAGCTATCAGGAGATTTTGGAGCACTTGATGCTTCCATCTGCTGAAAAGCTTTATGGAGATGAAGATTTCATTTTTCAGCACGACCTGGCACCTGCTCACAGGGCCAAAACCACTGGTAAATGGTTTACTGACCATGGTATTACTGTGCTCAATTGGCCTGCCAACTCTCCTGACCTGAACCCCATAGAGAATCTGTGGGATATTGGGAAGAGAAAGTTGAGAGACGCAAGACCCAACACTCTGGATGAGCTTAAGGCCGCTATCGAAGCATCCTGGGCCTCCATAACACCTCAGCAGTGCCACAGGCTGATTGCCTCCATGCCACGCCGCATTGAAGCAGTCATTTCTGCAAAAGGATTCCCGACCAAGTATTGAGTGCATAACTGAACATAATTATTTGAAGGTTGACTTTTTTTGTATTAAAAACACTTTTCTTTTATTGGTCGGATGAAATATGCTAATTTTTTTAGATAGGAAATTTGGGTTTTCATGAGCTGTATGCCAAGATCATCAATATTAAAACAATAAAAGGCTTGAACTACTTCAGTTGTGTGTAATGAATCTAAAATATATGAAAGTCTAATGTTTATCAGTACATTACAAAAAATTATGAACTTTATCACAATATGCTAATTTTTTTAGAAGGACCTGTATATCATCGAGCCTGAGCCGCTGTAATAAATCTGGTCTAAGCTTACGCCATCTATAGGGCTAGTAAATCTGGCCTGTTGAGTATTTTCTCACAGCTTTCAAGATCTCTGCTTGTTGTCATTGAACAGAACCATCATTGTTGTTGTTTTTTTCCCCCAGAGGATGAATATCTGTTCTGGTCATGTTATGAATGCCGTACATAGGTGTATGGCTCACTGCAAGGGAGGATTTCATCATTTGGAGCATGCACTTCGGTCTCATGCACACTGCTACATTTGAACTGCGATGGAGCATGCTACAATTCCGATTTGCACTGAACCTGACATATTATTTTTTTACTTATGCCTCCATATGAAAATGGTGGAATACGAAGGTGCAGTGGAGGGCACAAGCATCTCTATGGCTGGCCCCATTACGCCTGTGTACATGGGCGCTCAATCCTGAAATATTTCATACAATATATGTGAATGGGGTTTTGCACATTCCAATTCACATGCATTATACTCTATTTTGTTTCTAAACTGTGGCCTTAAACTGTGTAATGATATGGCCAGGACTAATTCTTAAAGTGTAACTGCTGTTCTATTTTTATTTGTGTTAGGGTCGATTCACACGTCCGCAAAAGGGTCCGCATCCGTTTTGCAATTTTGCAGAACGGGTGTGGACAAATTATTTTTCTATAGGGACGGAATGGATGCGGACAGCACACAGCCCCGATCTTCAGGTCCGCAGCTCCGCAAAAGATAGAACATGTCCTATTCTTGTCTGCAGCTGCGGACAAGAATAGGCATTTCTATGGGGGTGCCAGGCGGGTGTGTTGTGGATCTGCAATTTGCGGGTCCGCAACCCACCACGGACGTGTGAATGTAGCCTTATGTATAGGGGCCGTGATGCTGACCGTTTTTGTAATATACTTTAATTACTGAAATCGTACATTTCTATTACAAAAATATCTCTAAATTGGCCCATTTTGAGCCTTAGTAACGCTCCTCTGTCTTCTGTTTACATAACAGTGGAGACTTGCTAACACTGACTGTTATGTAAACAGAAGACAGAGGACGTTGCTAAGGCTCAAAATTGGTCACGTTACAGATATTTTTGCAATAGAAATGTACGATTTCAGTAATTAAGTATATTACAAAAATGGTCAACATCACAGCCCCTATACATTGCACAAATAAAAATAGAATGGCAGTTACACTTTAAAGGGGTTGTGGGACAATCCCTACTTGTTAGAATTGGTACTTGAAATGACACTGATCACAATGTGCATCCCTGTAGGGACCAGCTGTGGCTCCAGGATAGAGGAAGCAGAAAAATAGCAGCGCACGACAAAGCAAATTTTGCTTTATTTGACCACACCCCTTGTCACGCCCTTAAGTATGTAAACCGTACATATCAACAGGAACATCAAACTGTAACCTGGAAGCATCTGATCATATGGTCAAGGGCATACTTACACTACCACTATGCAAGCACCAGCACAACCAATAATCCTGTCATACAGGGAACATATAGTGGTCAGATTCCAGGTGTATACAGGTGTTTAGCAGAGTATTATCACCCTGCAAGCTACAGCACTAATCAGAACAGTCACAGGGTGACTATGTAGTGTCCCACTTCTACGGCTGTGGTTCTCCTGCAAAAAGGTTTATATGCACATTTAGATATACACTGCATACAAAAAATAAAAAAAATAATAGTATGATAATTAAAAAATAAAAGTTTATAATAAAAAAAAAAGATATACACTGCAAAAATATTGAAAATGTAATTTATGGTACCACTATGCCTTTTCTGTGTAAAAGGCAGATAACAGTTCATGGGCCGCAATTAGCAGCCACCAGGTGGGGCTGTACCCCTCTTCCCATCAGGAGGAGGAGTTAGAACATTCTAGAGTCAGACAGTGTGTGGATACCAGAAAGACACCAGATCCAGTGTTGAGCGTGTGGATGCAAAGATATTCTTTGGGAAGCATACCGGCTGAGCAGTGTATGCGAGAGTCAGGAGGGAGTTGATAGAGATAGTCCTACATCTATTGAATGCATATGGCTGGCCTTAGGCATATCAATTTAGATAGCAAACGGAGGAAGGTGGACTAACCCACTGATCATGCCACACTTCTACAAGTTATGGAGGTGGGTTGGTGAAAGATGCCTAAAAGCCAACTATACACATGATCTAGCATTCATAAACAGTAATGTTGCTTAATCCCCATCCCCCACCATACACATATAGGTAAATGGAAGAGGGGAGAAAGCTAGAGATGAGCGAACTTATCAAAAATTTGATTTGGACACTTCGATACATTTTTTCAAGAAATTTGGTTTGTTCCAAATGAATTTGCCACGAAGAGCGTTCAATCAGTTATATCCCGGTCTGCAGGGATAGTGTATCTTGGTGTACATGGCAGCAACATGCATAGCTAGTCCTTTCTGGTAGTAAAACAGTTACTGTGATAGGCAGATGGAAACCCCAATAACAGTTGAATTAGACAGCTTATTCACACCAATTTGAGAATCAAGGCCTAATAGAATTACTTATCTATTAAACAAGGTAGACACCCCAATAACAGTAAAGTGAGAAAGCTTATTCGCCCCAATTTGAGAACCAAGTCCTAATGTAATTGTTTATCTATTAAAGAAGGTGGACACCCCAATAACAGTAGCATTAGAAAGCGTATTTACCCCCAGTTTGAGGATCAAGGCCTAGTAGAACGGCTTATCTATTAAACAAGGAGGACACTGAATGATGCAAACTGTGCTGTCTCCTATGGGTCCCTTTAGCTTTAAATTACAGTCCATGCACTGTCCCTGCAGTCTCCCTATGATCTCCCTACACTGTCCCTGCACTCTGCCTATCTAATATTCCACAATTAAAAGCTTTTAGCAACACTGTCCCTAGCACTTCTTACATCTCTCCCTATGCTCAACTCACAGTACAATGGCAGAGACCATGTGGGATGAGGCTTTTAAAGGGTTGTGACATCACAGGGGTTGGGTAGCTGCCAATTGGCTGTCTGCATGGCATTAAGGGTGTTCTCACGTTGCTGTCCTTCTTGCCTTCACTTTGTAAAACGTGTAGCCACCATTTTAGAAAAAAAAAAAGATTTTTTACCATGAAACGCAAGGAAATTTGGATTCGTTGGCAATCGAATTTTTCCAAAACTTTGGATGATTCAACACTAGAGAAAGCCACGGCAGAAAGCTCTACAAAAAGGATCTAGCATGTTGAATTCCAACAGGTGCAACGTTTCTTTCCCCTGTCATTTGACATCAGGGAAGAGTCGGGACTAAGGACACCACAATTACGCATCTGGAGGGTTTGGCCAACATCTACCTAATGTGTGTGGCCAACTATTGACAGGTTTTTCAGGGAAGCTACCACAGGGTTGGGCTTCAGCCAACACCAGGAAGAGTTCATTTTAGATTTATTTCATGGGACTTACTTTATGCATGCTCTTGCCAAATTTATAATAGGTATCATCAGGGGGGGAAAAATCACAGCATCTATTGCAGACAGATCCAACCAAAAATACTTCCACATATCTATTTTCCTCTCTTAACATAAAACCCTGTTATCTCCTGGCATAACACCTCTCTTATCATTCAACGCACTGGATTCAATTAGCAGAAAAGAAGAGTTATCTGAAAGTTTAATGTCAAGCCGTTTCCATTGTACTGTATCTGGAATACGGGAGATTAATGACTGAGATAAATTCTTGCTGTGCAGCACAAACCGATCTCCAGTCTTCTCCATTACCCTCTGATTTCTACTTTTGTTCTCTTTTCAGTTTGTTCCATTTTTCCTTCCCCGTGACAAGTTTTTAAGATTAAAAAAAATGACCCTAAGGCAAATGTCTCCTTGACGGCCCTTTAACAAACATAGACTATGCTTGGAATATATGTAACGGGTGGAGTGATCAACCAGTGACACACAAGTCCTGGTGTAAATGAAATGACTGCGTGACTGTGTAGGACACAGTCATGTACAGACAGGTGTGGTTCTCATTCAGCTCAAGTCCTCTTGAAATAAACAAGCAAATCGTTCTAGCTGTGTCAATAGTTTTTGGTGAACAGTATATAACGGCATACTTTGTACTTAAGTCTGGCTTTTCCAGACGGGTTTTAACCTCTTAGGGTACGACCACACCGTCAGGTTTCCTGATGCCGTTTTAGATGCCAAAACCAAGAGTGAATAAAAAAAAGGGGAGAAGTAACATCTGTCCTTTATACTTTCTCTCCTTTTATGATCCACTCCTGATTTTGGCTTCCAAAACTTCATCAGAAAACCAGACCTTATGATTAGTGTTGATCAAAGCGAAGCATTCAAAGCGGAATTTGGTCCGAAGTTTAGGAAAACTTCAATTCAAAAGGAATCCGAATTTTCTTGCTTCGTGGTAACGAATCAGGTCTTCCTAAAATGGCGGCTGCATGTGTTACAAAGGGAAAGTAAGAAGCCCAGGAAATCTAGATCACCCATAATGCAGTGCAGCCAGCCAATCCACAGGTAGCCACCCCCTGTGATGTCACTGCCCTATAAAACCCTCCTCCCACGAAGTTTCCGTCATTGTCCTGCGAGCTCAGCATGGGGAGAAACGTGACAAGCGCTCATGCACTAGGGATAGTGATGCTGAAAATGATTAACAGAAGAATATTGGAGAGGAAGAGTGCAGGGAGACATGCTGCATCAGTAATTATTTACTCCTACATTTACTTATTATTACATCACCCGCAAATGTAATTCAAAACCAATAAGATGGAAGTCTTTATTATTCCGGTGCCAGCGTGCCAACCAATGCCACCCAGTCTGCACCCCTTAGGGGATGCCAGCTCTTAATGATCACCATCCTCATCTTTTGCTGGCTTTACTTCTTCCAAATCATTGCTCTTGGTCTCCATGTCTTAGAAAGGTCAGCAAGATGCAGAGAGAGGAGGAGCTGGATGTTCCTGATATACCATCGATATTAGATGATGTGGAAAAGGAGAAAAAGCATATTGCAGAAGAAGGGCTCCCACTTGTAAGGCAGGAGAGCACTGCGATTGGAGAAGTGGGTATGCCAGCGCTGATTAATATTCTGTGTTTACTGTCAAATAACCTTCAGGAGATTGCAGGCCAGATCAGCAATAATATTGTCCCCCCACCTAACCAGCCAAACCCCATACCAGCAACAGCCCCTGCTTAAAGGTGCATTAAATGAAAGGCAGCTTCGGGCTAATTGGCCACGCGGCTTATCACCGCAGCATGGCTGCAACCTGCCAGTAGCACGGCCTCTCCAAGTGGCCGTACCCTAAGGCAGAGTGGCCTGGTATACCTGATTTATAGTGATTCGTGAACACTTCGGGAACAAATCAAATTTGTTGGTAAATTTTTTCCTAACATTGCTTATCTCTACTTATGATGCAAAAATATGCAGGAAAAGTAAAACTATTCCCCCTTTTTAGTCACATACCTAGAGGTCAGACATGACTTTTTTTGGTCCATGTAAGCAAAAACCATGATTGATAAAGTCTGCCATGCAACTTGAAATTTGCCCCTTTACCTTAGGGCCACTGTTACCAGAAATTGTGGCAAAATGCTATGGCTTCGCTGTGATTTAGCAAAACTGCAGCATTTTACCACAGGTTTATGGTTAAAACTACAATAAACCATGATTTGATCACATGTGAATATGCCCTTCTTAGGCTAGCAGTGCACATGAAATACTGATGACACACGGAGGGCAAAAAACGGACCCTTCATGGACATTGTCACGGATAAAACACTGAGCAGGAGAAATGAGGATGTGTGAAAAACACATTACATTCAATGAATACATGTGCAGTCAGTGAAGAATACAGACAGCACACATCCATGATTCATGTGTCAACAAGCCCTGAGGCTGATTTGACTGTTTTGTGGCTTTTGGCGCAATTTTTTTGAACTGGAGTTTTTTTTTTTTTGCTAAATTTTAAGTAAAAAAATGTTACCTGGAAGGCTATGGGAAATATTAAATGCAAGATAAACAGAAGCTTTTTTTTTTTTTACCCTCGATGTGCGCCTTTTGAGTCACCTCCTTGTACAGAGACCAGCATGGGACAAGGCAAAGGAGCCAGAGAAGTGCCAGGTGGGGGGAATATAGGCCCCGATTTATCAAGGCCAGCATGTTCTACGCTGGCCATTATAAGGCCTGCGCTGCCAGAGAAGGCAGGTCATTTATGACAAGGCTCCTCCGGTTCTCCGGAATTAAATCTACAACAGCTTGGGTTTGCCATAAATTTCAGTTACTATTTTCTCCAGTTTCTTGCATAAATAATTATGAATTAGCCGAGGCCAATGGCCCCAGCCTTGCTGTGCCCTCACTCTGCCCTTGTCATGCCCCCTTTTAGTAGACTTGGCGAGGGTTAAAAATGCAGCTTGAAATGAATTGAAAAGTCGCAAAACCAGTGGATTTGTAACTTTTCATTTCCCAAAAGAGGCATAAGGGAAATCCTAAATTTCCTCTATTTTTATTTATTTATTTAAATTAGAGAATTATTTTTAGGCCTTGCAGATTTTGCACTTACATTACAGATCAAAATCCACGATCCAATCTTCATTTGGTGTGTTGAACATAGCTATCCTATTGAAGTCAAGGGAGAATATTTGCATTAAAGGGGTATTCCCATCTGAGACAATGGGGGCATATCCCCCTAGGAAATGTCCCCATTGTCTGATAGGTGCAGGTCCCACAACTGGGACCCGCACTTATATCGAGAACGGAGCGGTAAGAGTGGGGGCTGGAGGACCCCAGGTTTCCCCGGGTCCGGCCTACCACCAAGCGCTCTCCCCTATAGAAGTGAATGGCAGCGCACTGCGCATGCGCGGCCACCACTCTAATTAATTTCTATAGGCCTGACAGAAATAGCCAAGCCAGCACTATTTTCAGCGCCCTCATAGTAATGAATGGAGGGCAGTATGCTCCCATTGTCTGAGATGGAAAATCCCTTTAAATCTGTGATGGATCTGCAACATAAATTGCTATGTTCTGGATTTTAAAATCCACACCACAGGTCAATTTATACATAAAAAAATTGAAAATGTCATTGACTTTAAAGCTATTTTATAACACTGCGGATTTGCCGCACAAAAAATATACATGGCAAATCTGCATATAATACACAACATGTGCATGCATGCCTGAAAGAGGACAAAAAGTTGTTGAATATGCAATAATATCCTAACAAACACATGGGTATTTTGGATATACATTGTTGAATCCAGGGCGGACAGCAGACAGCAGAGGGCCCCTGTGCAAAGAATATGCCCTACACACACACACACATGCTTCCCTCAGTGCTTTGTGGCAAGGGCAGGGGTACACCTAGCCTTTCTGCTGCCAGAGGCAAAAATTTCCCCCATGACAAATTCTCAACCTAACCCCTTTACTCTTACCCTACAGTTAAATACATACAGCGCTTATACCTCTTAGATCCAGTGATGTCTTCTCTGATGTAGACATTCTCTTTCCTCATCTTCTCCATTCAGACCAGACCGTCATGATGACTTCTTTCAGCCATCTTTCGTCTCTGCAGAGTTTAACAAAAAGACAATAAAAAAATAACAATAGCAAACTAACAAGATAAAAAATAATGGCACCCAGGAGGAAATAGTATTTCTGACACTAATAGTGTATCCATAAAGTCCCCCAAAAATAATTACGCTAAGCTGATTCTGTGACAGGGACCCACCCACAGCAATAGTGCTTCCCAAAGTCCCACCAATAGAAATAATATGAAAGAGTGCAATAAATAAATTGTTAACAGTGCCCCCAGTAGTAGTAATGTCCCTATTGTGCCCCAAAAGTAATAATGCCCATATAGTAGTAGTAATAATTCTCCTGACAATGTGTGCCAGTAGAAAAATGTCCCCTTATAATGTGCACCAGTACAAACATACCCCTATAGTGTGTGACAATACAAAAAATACCTCCCTTCCTTTCAGATCAGACCGCCATATCAGACCTCAAATCAGATCCTCAAATCAAACCGTCATATCAGATCCTCAAATTAAACTGCCATATCAGACCCCCATATCAGATCCTCAGACCCATCAAACCCTCATATCAGATAATCAGACCCCCCTATCAGATGTTCAGACCTTGATATCACAAGCTCAGGACCCCATATTAGATCCTCAGACCCCCTCAACAGATCCTCAGATCCCCATATCAGATCCTCAGACCCCCTTATCAGATCCTTAGACACCCTTATCAGATGTTCAGACCCCCATACCAGATGTTCAGGTTCTATTTCAGATGCTCAGGTCTCCATATCGATGCTCAGGCCACCATATTGATGCTCAGACCCCCATATCAGATGCTCAGGGCCCCATTTCAGATGCTCAGGTCTCCATATCGATGCTCAGACCCCCATATCAGATGCTCAGGCTCCCACCAGACCTCAGATCAGACTCAAAATAAAATACTTCTCCTGCTCCGCTGCTGCTCTCTATGTCCGGTGTCCTCTACTGCAGTCCCCACTAGCTGGTCTCCTCGGTCCCCAGCTGCATTGTCACCTGACTGCGTACAGCGTCAGGTCATAATGCATGCTGTATGTCCTGACACTGTATGCAGTCAGGACAGTGCAGTGTTCATGGGTGGGGTGAGTACGGCACTCACAGCGCCTTACTTCCCTGCCTTCTGCAGACTAGTGAGCGCTCACTAGTATTCAAGAATGGGCCCCCTCCTATGCTGGGCCCCTGTGCATGCAGTGGTGTGGTCTTATTACACACTTGGTCTTGCTGCCATATAAAATGCTCTCAGAGGCTACTTTTGGGTACTGTACCTCTTAGTGAAAGATATTTGACTGTTAGGGTACTTTCACACTAGCGTTTAAGTTTTGCGGTATTGAGTTCCATCAATGGGGACAAAACTGAACTGAACAGAACGGAGTGCTCCAAAACGCATTCCGTTCCGTTTAGTTTCGTTCCCAGACCAGAGAGCAAACCGCAATATGTTGTAATTAGCTTTCCGTCCTGGGATGCGAATGCAAAATCCGGCATTACCCTAATGCAAGTCAATGGGGACGGATCCGTTTTCTCTGCCACAATCTGCCACAATAGAAAACGGATCCGTCCCCCATTGACTTTCAATGGAGTTCATGATGGATCCGTCTTGGGTATGTTAAAGATAATACAACTGGATACATTCATAACGGATGCAGATGGTTGTATTATCAGTAACGGAAGCATTTTTGCTGGACCCTGCCGGAGCCAGCAAAAACGCTCAAGTGAAAGTAGCCTTAATGTAACAGACACCACCTTGTCCTGAACACACTTTTCCAAACTTTTTAAGAGCATTCCAAACACAGGATGCTGGGAAAGACGTGGTGGATTCCAAGACTGCTTAAAGGTTGCCTGGGGCTGAGAGTAAGCAGACCCTGTTCACACATACCACTATAGATTGCACTGTCCTGACATGAGGCTATCATGCATTGTTTCTTCAATCTCATTGGATCAGTGTCCTTGATAGTACCATGATTTTCTATGTTTTTTTTCTTTATGTATAAATACTGAGAAAGGGGAGCCTGGAATATCTAGATTTTTCGACAACTTTGCTTTCTGATAAGGAAGCCTCATTAAAAACTTTTAGACATGCCTCTACGATGCACCTGAAGAAGGCATTTTGCCAAATTGACAGACTTTAAGAGAACATTAAGCCTTTCTGCTGCCTGAGGTGAAAACTGAAACGGCGCCCCAACCCCCCATGCCAATTTCTTAACTTAACCCCTTCCCTCCAGCCCTACTGTTAAAGACATACTTGGAAAACAATACATACACAGCTACAAAACATACAGGGTAATACAGCGCCACATACTGTGCCCACTGTGCTTCCCAATACTATACTACAGAAACAGATAATCCCGATTCTGCTGCCTGAGGCAATCGCCTCACCTCGCCTCATTGGTGGTGCACCCCTGCGCTCATCATTGGACTGAGAGAAGCAGGATGGTTGTTATGATGAATTGCATGCTATATGGGCCATTCTGACCTAGCTGTTAAGGTATTTTGTGAGGGCACACACACGATGAATAGGCTCCGGACAGCCCAGAAAGACCTACCGTAGAGACGATCATTTATCCACTCACAAGTCTGACCAGCTCCCACAGTTTTGTTGTCCACCATCCAGACACAGGTGGCACCTTCATTACAAACCCGTGTCTCTCACAGGTCCATTTCAAGGTAGCAGAAGAAAATTTTATGTCACCGCGCTCATTACGAGTCTTGCCATCGACAGCCAGCCACCGTCGCCTTCATTTGCAGTGGTGTCATGAACGAGAAACTTGGACTGCTAATTTAACACCCCAGAGTTGTGTTACTACACTCCTCTACCCCGCTACTATCTTCTAAGAGCTCTTATATTTTCATCTGATGTAATTTATATTATGTCTTCACAAATGTGCATATAAAACCATGTTAAATTTCATTGTTCCTATAATTTTCTAGGTTCATCAGCAGGTGGCAGCAACTACATTGGGAAGGTACAGTTTAGTGATTATTCCAGCTTAGCTCCACCTCTGTGAGAGAAGTGGGCTGTTCCCACATCCTGCAGCATGGGTGGGGGAGGAAGTTAGAGTCAGTGTACCCTCCCCCCTGCTTGGGAAGGCTGTGTGACAGACAGGATCTTGTCTCGGCTGAGGCTTGATCATATCCCCAGTCTGAGCTCCTTCAGCCTCAGCTGGATGAAGAAGCAGAAAACTAAAGACAACCTCCAGAGTTCCAGGAAGAAAGCATCCCCTGAGGAACCATGTGAGAGATAAGTCCAGAGAGCTAGGAGAAGCCATTCCTCCTCAGCTAGTCCCACAAAGCAGAAATTATAGAAAAGTGCAGAAGATTAATTCCTGACACAGTTAGAAAGCTACGAAGCAGACAACTTATTCTGCAAGCGCTCCACATTTAAAGCAGAAGCATTTATTCCTGCCAATGATTGCCAAAACCTGCTGGGACCAGAGACCAAAGCTGTATACTGCTTGGATACAAGTTATCTTCAGTAAAGAAACGTTTGAATTTCATCTAAAGGTCTGGACATCATTTCTGCTGCAAAATCTCTCTATTACTCCTACTATCACTACACTCAAATTTATTGCAAGTGAGCCAGGAGCCAGGAGTCCAGCCGTACCCAGGTAGGAGACACCGTTGACACAATTATCACCACCCTATAGAGACATTATAGGCCATTACACCACTCTGGCATTCCTAATCTGGGACGTGCGTTATAACACCTTAGAAGGGCCCTGGGGTAGTACCCTGCGCACGCTGCAATTGGCGTCACGACAAAATCTGAACTTTAACAACCCGTATCCTGGCCCATTGTACTATGGACTGGTTCTGTTTGGGATCCAACAATGGTCAGGTTTGAGTATGGAGGCCTGGTGGTGAGTGGTTCAATGCTTCAATTGCCTTTGCTTTGGAGTGCCCCAACTGCTGGTGTAATGATCTGGAGAGCCATCACATACAACAGTCAGTCACCCCTAGTAGAAATATGAGGGATATTAACAGCTCAGCGATATGTGCAGGACATCCTGCAGACACATATGTTACCTCTCATGGTAGGGCTTCCAACTGGCTTTTTTCAGCAAGATAATGCTCATCCAATACACAACAAGGGTTTCTCTTTCACATTGCTGCACTTCCTTGGGCTGTCTGGTTGCCAGATTTATCACCAAATGAGCATTTATGGGACTAGCTGGGACACCAGCTTTGGCAAAGTAAGAGTGTGCAGGATCTACAGGGCCAGCTGCAACATCTGTGGACAAATGTGCCGCAGCATACCATATGGAACCTTTATGCCTCCATGTCCAACCGTATCTCATCTTGTATCCAGGCTAGAGACCGTATCTCATCTTGTATCCAGGCTAGATGCTGTATTTCATCTTGTATCCAGGATAGAGGCTGTATTTCATCTTGTATCCAGGCTAGAGGCTGTATTTCAGCTTGTATCCAGGCTAGAGACCAATCTCATCTTGTATCCAGGCTAAAAGCCGTATCTCGTGTCGTATCCAGGCTAAAAGCCGTATCTCATGTTGTATCCAGGCTAAAAGCCGTATCTCATGTTGTATCTAGGCTAGAGGCCATATCTCATCTTGTATCCAGGATAAAGACCGTATCTCATCTTGTATCTAGGCTAGAGGCAATATCTCCTCTTGTATCCAGGCTAAAGGCTTTATCTCATCTTGTATCCAGGCTAGAGGCTGTATCTCATCTTGTATCCAGACTAGAGGCCATATCTCATCTTGTATCCAGGCTAGAGACCGTATCTCATCTTGTATCTAAGCTAGAGGCCATATCTCCTCTTGTATCCAGGCTAAAGGCTGTATCTCATTTTGTATCCAGGCTAGAGGCTATATCTCATCTTGTATCCAGACTAGATGCTGTATCTCATCTTGTATCTAGGCTAGAGGCCATATCTCATCTTGTATCCAGGCTGGAGGCCGTATCTCATCTTGTATCTAGGCTAGAGGCCTATATCATCTTGTATCCAGGCTATAGGCCATATCTCATCTTGTATCCAGGCTGGAGGCCGTATCTCATCTTGTATCTAGGCTAGAGGCCTATATCATCTTGTATCCAGGCTAGAGGCCATATCTCATCTTGTATCCAGGCTAGAGGCTGTATCTCATCTTGTATTCAGGATAGAGGCAGCCCAAGAGTCCTAGAGCCTCCTTTTTATTTGTACAGTTTTTCCCAATAAACTTCTCCTTTCCCTCTAATATTGTAATTGCAGAGTCCCAGTACAGGGGATATCTGCAAGTAGTTTGTTGTTAAAATGTAATGTACTATAATGTTGTGTTAGGTTATGACATATATTACTCCCAGCATAGTTCTGTATGGTAGTGATGGAGTTAAAGAGCTTCTGTCAGCAGAAATAACAGTATTAACCTGGCTGACGTTAGCTATGTGCTAATGTCAGCTGAACCTAAATAGCCTAGTCTAGTTTTAATACATGTCCCCGTTCTCCCATATCTGTCTGCACCCTCCTAAATTTGATTGACAGGGCCAGGCAGGAGAACGTGAGTGCGGGTGAAATCTCATGCCTGCACCGTGCCGTTTAGTATTCGGCGCAGGCGTTGTGAAGGAAGGACGCTCGCTGGCTGCCCACTTACTTACTGCGCCTGCGCTGTATACATCACAGTACAGCTGGAAGAAGACACTCACTGCAAAGTGATGCCAGCTGGTGTCCTCTTCCGAGATTTCACCTGCACTCAGTGCCAGGCAGGAGGACGCGAGCACTGCCTGGCCCTGTCAATCAAGTCTAGGAGGGTGTGGACAGAGGTGGGAGCCACTAGGAGCAGGAGTAAACATTTTTTTTCTGCAGTAACTGGGGGGTGTATTAAAACTAGACTAGACTATTTAGGTTCAACTGACATTAGCACATCGCTAACGTCAGCCAGGTTAATACTGTTATTTCTGCTGTCAGAAGCCCCTTTACTAACTCTGACATGGATCTTTGTAGTAGGTTGCTAGGTGGTGGCTGGCTCCAGAGTGTTCTAGGGGAGTGAGCAGAGAGAGGAAGGAAGCTGTGCTTTATGCCATATTTACACAGTCAGTGGTCAGTCAGTGATTTCCATCAGTGATTATGAGCTAAAACCAGGATTGGAGCCTCCACAGACATAAGGTATAAGGGAAAGATCTGTTCCTGTTTAGTGTTTAAGGCTACTTTCACACTAGTATTTTAGTTTTCCGTTATTGAGATACGTCATAGGGGCTCAATACCGGAAAAAAAAATTTTTTGTCCCCATTCACTGACAATGGGGCCAAAACTGAACTGAACAGAACAGAATTCTCCAAAAGGCATTCCGTTCCCGCTTAGTTGCGTTTCCATCAGGGGTAGATGATAGGCCCGGGGCTGTCTACCCAACTTGGGCCCCTCCCTCAATTTCAGTTTAGTTTTTTTTTTGTAGTGCTTCATGTCCGCCACAGTCTCTTCCTAGCCAATATGACATCTTCAGACTAAAAAAATTACCCCAAATTACCTAAACTGAAAAATTTGGTTGCCAAATTTAAAATACATATAATTATAATAAAAAAGACATGGAGTAGAATACAGCACCAAATACCTCTTACATCCAGTGACATCTTCTGTCATGTAGACCTTCTCTTTCCTCTTCTCCTCCATTTTACCCAGACCATCATGGCAAATTCTTTCAGCCGCATCTCGTCTCTACAGACTTTGTAACACAGACACGTTAGATTTCTAAATGTTTCCATCAACCTCCCCATCCTGGTGTCCCCACAGTGTCATCCTGCTGCCACTCCCAATACTGTGCCCGTTGTGCTCCACAATGCTCCAGGTACTATACTGCTGAAAAAATTGTGACCCCAGTAGACATAAATAGAGTCATTTATCAAACTGGTGTAAAGTAGAACTGGATTTCCAAAAGAGTTGTCAAAAATGAAAGGTGGAACCTGATTGGCTGCTATGGGCAACTAAGCCAGTCCTACTGTACACCAGTTTGATACATTACCCCAAATGTTCCTATAGTGTCCACAGCAGCTATAATGTCCCCTAGAGTGCCCAGAGTAATAATAACACCCTCCATTGTGCTCCAGGCAATAAACCCTGTATAGTGTTCCCAAAAATAATAGCATTGCCCCTACAGTGCCTCCCCAATAGCAACACCCCCATATAGTAATTTCCACCACACTGCCCCAACATAGTAATCCCCCCATAGTAATTTCCCCCAAACTGCCCTCATATAGTAGTTTGCCCCCACACAGTAATTTCCCCTACATAGTAATTTCCCTCACACTGCCCCCACACAGTAATTCCCCCCACACTGCCCCCACATAGTAATTCCCCCCACACTGCCCCCACATAGTAATTTCCCCCACACTGCCCCCACACAGTAATTTCCCCCACATAGTAATTTGCCCCCACACTGCCCCCACATAGTAATTTGCCCCCACATAGTAGTCCCTCCCATAATAATTTGGCCCCACACAGCCCCGACATTCCCCCCCCCCCCCGATGTACTTGATGTCTCTTCACTAATAATTCCTCCTGTGTGTGTCCCCCCACATGTCCCCCAAAGTAGGCACATGAAATAAAAAATTAAAATAAAATTAAAAGCTAAATACTCAGCTATGTCCAGGGCCAGGCGCTTGCTCGCAGATGAAGGCGGGATGAGGCAGGCGTGCACACGTCACAGTGCTGCGTCCCGAAACAGGAGCATGATGATGTCATCACGCCTGCCTGCGCCGGGATTTCACTACCGCATAGGCCTCGGGCCTACTAGGCCTGAAGCCTATGGCAGTGATCGGCGACGGAACAGGGAGCTATGCGCTCCTGTTCCCTGCCACAGTATGTGGCTGTTCGGGTCGGTGCTGGGCCCGGGGCTGACGACCTGAACGTCCCTTTTGTAATCCGCCAGTGGTTCCCATACCGGAGAGCAAACCGCAACATGTTGTAGTTTGCTTTCCGTCCTAGGATGCGGAGCAAGACGGATTTGTCATGACCCACAATACAAGTCAATGGGGACGGATGCGTTTTCTCTGACACAATAGAAAACGGATCCGTCCCCCATTGACTTTTAATGGAGTTCATGACTGGTCCATCTTGGCAATGTTAAAGATAATACAACCGGATCCGTTCATATCAGAAGCGTTTTTGCTGAACCCTGCCGGAGCCAGTAGAAACGCTAGTGTGAAAGTAGCCTAAGGCCGAACCTGATAGAAATCACGTAGCCCTCAGGATTCAGAGATTGGCAGATCTCTGTGTCATTTCATGCAAGATCTACAGCAAGGAAGTAACAGAGAAAGAAAGAACTTAGAATCTGCATGGACAAGCGTAGAAGTCAGCAAGGGAAACGGCGACTACAGCTAGCCAGACTTTGCTGCTTTGCTCCTGGCCAGACATGCCTCTAAAGACCTGTCTCCTGCAGTAAAGACTACAGCCGTAATTGACAGATTACAGTTACCAGCCAGAGATTCTGGAGAGTGAGATTTTAGCAAGATAGCATACCAAGAATACCATTATCTGCCACTTTGTCAACCTCCATAACTTGCTATCTGGGGAAAGAATCTGCAGTGTGTACAGATTATTGTTGGATTTACTACAAATCCTATTTTGCACTACAGTAAAGATGATTATTCTTCTACCTCTGGCCTGGTTTTCTGATTCCTAACACTGGCGATTGCACGCTACACACCCTGCCGTGCACCCATCCAAACACCTAACATCACGAGTACCCCAGCTATTATCAGGCAGAGGAGCCCCAGAACCAGGGAGTGCCCAGAGGGAAGAAAGGGTGCCCTCTTCTTGCGCTGTACTGTCCCTAGGGAGCAACAGTGTGAGGACAGCCACTGAAAGGGTGTTGTCACGAGTCACGACTGTGCTGAGTTTTTTGCTGCTGTAAAAAATCTCACCTAAAATCGCATATGGTTTTTGCAACCTGCCTGCGTTTTTTATGCATTTTCTTCCAGCAAAAACAAAACACACATCAAAACTAAATTACGTTATTTGCAAAAAAGAGTTACCTTATTGTAATTTGGGTCTGCCATGTGTTTTCCCTTGCTGTTAGAAAATGCACCATAAGCGGAGGTATGTTGTAACAAAAACCTCATGCGTTTTTTAATGCAGTTCTTTGTCGAATACAAAACGCTGCACAGCCGTAACAGCACCCTATAGACTGTGTTATAACAGGAGCCACTACCACTCCCATCTTCAGTGGCGTCTCTAGCTTTCAAATTTTAGGGGGGGCACACTGGGGGCCAGGACAAAAGTAGAGGGGGCAGCTATAACAACGATACATTTACACAAGTATGCTTAGAAATGCTGCGATACTTTACCCAATACCTAAAACCGCAACAGGGAAGAAAAGTCCTGCTGTATGTGGTTTTAAAAAAAACAATCACTCAGATTTAAACATGTCCTAGTTGCCTGTGGATGACACTGTTATGGAGGGGGATCTGTGGATGACACTGTTATGGAGGGGGATCTGTGGATGACACATACCGTATATATAGCATCTTATGCTATATGTGTCATCCACAGATCCACCCCATGACAGTGTCATCCACAGATCCCCCTCGCTATAAGGCCTCTTTTACACGGGCATCATGTTTTTGGCCCGGATAAGATGCGGGTGCATTGAGGGAAAATGCGTGATTTTTCTGCGCGAGTGCAAAACATTGTAATGCGTTTTGCATGCGCGTGAGAAAAATCGGCATGTTTGGTACCCAAACCCAAACTTCTTCACAGAAGTTCAGGTTTGGGTTAGGTGTTCTGTAGATTGTATTATTTTCCCTTATAACATGGTTATAAGGGAAAATAATAGCATTCTTAATGCAGAATGCTTAGTAAAATAGGGCTGGAGGGGTTAAAAAAAAATTACAAATTTTTTTACTCACCTTAATCCACTTGAACGCGCAGCCCGGCTTCTCTTCTGTCTTCTTCTTTGCTGTGCACAGGAATAGGACCTTTGATGAAGTCACTGTGCTCATCACATGGTCCAATCACATGGTTTATCACCATGGTGAGGGACCATGTGATTGGATGATGTGACGTCACAACAGGTCCTTAGCCAGCAGCTCAACATTACAGAAGAAGACAGAGATCCGCAACTACGAGATCAAGTGGACTCGGTGAGTTAATTTTTTTTATATTTTTAACCCCTCCATCACTATTTTACTTTGCATTCTGTATTCAGAATGCTATTATTTTCCCTTATAACCATGTTATAAGTGAAAATAATACAGATCGGGTCCCCAGCCCGAACGTCACCTAGCAACCATGCGCGAAAATCGCACCGCATCCGCACTTGCTTGCGTGAAAAACGCAGAATATAGAGCTTGCTGCGTTTTCCACACAATGCACAAGTGATGCGTGAAAATCACAGCTCATGTGCACAGCCCATAGAAATGAATGGGTCAGGATTCAGTGCGGGTGCAATGCGTTCAACTCACGCATTGCACCCGCGCGGAATACTCGCCCGTGTGAAAGGGGCCTAACAGTGTCATCCACAGATCCCCCTCCCTATAACAGTGCCATCCACAGATTTCCCTCCATAACAGTGTCATCCACAGATTTCCCTCCATAACAGTGTCATCCACAGATCCCCCTCCCTATAACAGAGTCATCCACAGATCCCCCTCCCTATAACAGTGTCATCCACAGATCCCCCTCCCTATAACAGTGTCATCCACAGATCCCCCTCCCTATAACTGTGTCATCCACAGATCCCCCTCCCTATAACTGTGTCATCCACAGATCCCCCTCCCTATAACAGTGTCATCCACAGATCCCCCTCCCTATAACAGTGTCATCCCCAGATCCCCCTCCCTATAAAAGTTTCATCCCCAGATCCCCCTCCCTATAAAAGTTTCATCCCCAGATCCCCCTCTCTATAACAGTGTCATCCACAGATCTCCCTCCCCGCCGCTCACAGGAGTGTACATTTGACATTTCTAAACTGTAATCCATATCCTGCAGTAACTTTAAATCTCTACTAGTACCTTAACCTTACACCACTCAGCTAGCTTCGGTAACAGGGCCAGGCTACAGCCTACAGGTCCTGCCTGTTAGTTGTTAGCCAGCGAGCGCTGATTTCTGCAGGTCAGAGGATACGGATTACAGTTTAGAAGAAATGTACACTCCTGTGGCGGATCCAGAGCCGGGTCTCAGGAGGAGCAGTTCCAGACAGAGGCGTACATAGGAATCACTGGGCCCCATAGCAAAAATCTGAATTGGGCCCCTTAACCCCGCCCACTACCCACCATGGCCCCTCCCACTTCCTGACTTTGCTCCTCCCATGCCACACCCCCATTAAATAAATTTATACATGACCTACAGAAACTGTTAGGGGTTTCCTGGGGGTGACCTGTCACATGGGATATCTGCTGCAGCCTGCAGGTCTCCTTATTTGGGGTGCCATGTTAGGCTACTTTCACACTTGCGTTCGGGTCTCCGCTTGTGAGTTCTGTTTGAAGGCTCTCACAAGCGGCACCGAACGGATCCGTCCAGCCCTAATGCATTCTGAGTGGATGCGGATCCGCTCAGAATGCATCAGTATGGCTCCGTCTGTCCTCCGCTCAGCAGGCGGACACTTGAACGCTGCTTGCAGCCTGGCCGTGCGGAGGCAAACGGATCCGTCCAGACTTACAATCTAAGTCAATGGGGACGGATCCGTTTGAAGTTGACACAGTGTGGCTCAATTTTCAAACGGATCCGTCCCCCATTGACTTTCAATGTAAAGTCAAAACGGATCCGTTTGCACTATCATGAACAAAAAAAAAATGTTGTTTTTTTTTTTTGTTCATGTTAATGCAAACGGATCCGTTCTGAACGGATCTAAGCGTTTGCATTATAGGTGCGGATCCGTCTGTGCAGACACCAGACGGATCCGCTCTGAACGCAAGTGTGAAAGTAGCCTTAAAGGGAATCTGTCACTAGCAATTTACCCCCAATTTTTTTTTCATGAATTCATGTTTAACAGAGTACCTGTTTTCCATCTGTCTTGTTCTTTTGATTGTGAGTCTTGTCATGTCTTCAAAAAATCGATTCTTATGATATGTAAATGACGCTGTTATTCTTTCTCCACGGTGCCCAGGAACGCCCCTCTGAAGTGCCGTGCCCGGCTAAGTTTGAAAACTAATAACGCCTCCAAGTTCATCTAAATCGCCTCCCAGAGGCACGGCTAAGTGCTCAACACCCCCCTCCTCAGTGCCGCGCTCTGCGGCAAACACCCCGATCCTCCTCTCGCCGGCATCCCAAATCCCGCGCAGGCGCAGTGCCGTCAGTCATCTTATCATAGCGCAGGCAATCGCCGGCACTGCGCCTGCGCGGGATTTGGGATGCCAGCGAGAGGAGGATCGGATTTGGGAGGCGATTTAGATGAACTTGGAGGCGTTATTAGTTTTCAAATTTAGCCGGGCACGGCACTTCAGAGGGGCGTTCCTGGGCACAGTGGAGAAAGAATAACGCCCCTCTGGGCTCCTTACAGCGTCATTTACATATCATAAGAATCGATTTTTTGAAGAAATGACAAGACTCACAATCCGAAGAACAAGACAGATGGAAAAAAGGTACTCATGGATCCATGTTTAATAAAGTACCTTTTTTCCATCTGTGTTCTTCTTTTCCATGTCAGTCTTGTCCTTTCTTCTAAAAATCGATTCTTGCTGTAAGGACTGGAGCCCAGAGGGGCGTTTTTCTTTCTCCACGGTGCCCCTCTGATTAGTGCCGTGCCCGCCTAAATATGAAAACTCTAACGCCTCCATCATTTAGCTGAATCGCCTCCCAGAGGCGCGGCTAAGTCCTAGACACCCGCCCCCCTCCTCAGCGCTGCGCTCTGAAACACCCGATCCTCCTCTCGTCGGCGTCCCAAATCCCGCGCAGGCGCAGTGCCGGCGATTGCCTGCGCCTGCGCTCTGATAATACGGCTGAGGGCAACAGCTTCAACATCGTCACTGGGCTCGGCGCATGCCCAGTGACGATGTTGAAGCTGTTGCCCTCAGCCGTATTATCAGAGCGCAGGCGCAGGCAATTGCCGGCACTGCGCCTGCGCGGGATTTGGGACGCCGACGAGAGGAGGATCGGGTGTTTCAGAGCGCAGCGCTGAGGAGGGGGGCGGGTGTCTAGGACTTAGCCGCGCCTCTGGGAGGCGATTCAGCTAAACATGGGGGGGGCCCTGTGGAGAAAAGCAGCCGCATAGCCGGCTGCTGGTCATCAGTGGGCGGGGCCTTATCTGCGCTACGGGCCCCCCAGTGCCGCGGGCCCCATAGCAGTGGCGTGGTCTGCCTCTATGGGCGGTACGCCACTGGTTCCAGATTATTTTCTGTCCGCCGCCACAAAACAATGGTGCTTATAGAACAGACTACACAGTGTAGAGGTATACTGTATATTGTGTGGCACAGTGTAGCGGTATACTGTATATTGTGTGGCACAGTGTATGCTATATGTGCATAACAAACATATTTCACATGAAAACTTGGCCTGGCCCTTGGGGATCTCGGACGCCACTTCAACATTTTGGCTGGGGAATTCAGCGGAGCGGATGTTATGTTTTAGCGTAATGAGAAATATTTCATAATAAGGAGGATTTAGAGAAGGGGCAGAGGGATAGCAGAGCAGCGAGAGGCTGGTGCTGCTACTGGGGGGTCATACCATGGGGGAGTAATAAAGCCCACCATAATGCCCCCCCAGTATAAATAATTCTCCTTATAATGTGACAGTACAAAAAATACCCCCTTGTAATGCCCCCAGTTGAGCTAATGTCCCCATGGTGCCCCTATAATGTGCCAGTACAAAATACCTCTATATAGTGCCCCAGTAAATGCCCCCATAGTGCTCCTCTCCCCCCTTCCTCCTAGTGCCCCCCATAATGTACCAGTATAAAATGCCCCATATATAGTGCCCCAGTAGATGCCCTCAGTGTCCCCCATAACTTGCAAGTATAAAATACCCTGTCTTAGTGCCCCCGTAGATGACCCCATAGTACTCCTTTTCCCTTTTCCCCTTTCCCCATAGTACCCACCTTAATGTGTCCCAGTATAAAATGCTACTGTACAGAGCCCCCCATATAAAATACCCCTTATTTGTGGCCTCAGTAGATGCCCCTATAGTGCCCACCAATAATGTGCCAGTAACAAGAGCCCCCCAATCATGTGCCAGTAACAAGAGCCCCCCAATCATGTGCCAGTAACAAGAGCCCCCCAATCATGTGCCAGTAACAAGAGCCCCCCAATCATGTGCCAGTAACAAGAGCCCCCCCAATCACGTGCCAGTAATAAGAGCCCCCCATCACTTGCCGGTAATAAGAGCCCCCATCACTTGCCAGTAATAAGAGCCCCTATCACGTGCCAGCAACAAGAGCCCCCCCATCATGTGCCAGTAACAAGAGCCCCCCCATCATGTGCTAGCAATAAGAGCCCCCCCATGGGCCAGTAACAAGAGCCCCCATCACGTGCCAGTAATAAGAACCCCCCCAATGTGCCAGTAATAAGAGCCTCCCCATCATGTGCCAGTAATAAGAGCCCCACATCACGTGCCAGTAACGAGAGCCCCCCCATCATGTGCCAGTAACAAGAGCCCCCCATCACGTGCAAGTAATAAGAGCCCAGCCCCCATCACGTGCCAGTAATAGGAGCTCCCCCAATGTGCCAGTAACAAGAGCCCCCCTCCCCGAAGTGCAGTAATAAGCCCCCCATCATGTGCCAGTAATAAGCCCCCCATCATGTGCCAGTAATAAGCCCCCCATCATGTGCCAGCAATAAGCCCCCCCCATCATGTGCCAGCAATAAGCCCCCCATCATGTGCCAGCAATAAGCCCCCCCCATCATGTGCCAGCAATAAGCCCCCCCATCATGTGCCAGCAATAAGCCCCCCCATCATGTGCCAACAATAAGACCCCCAATCATGTGCCAGTAATAAGCCCCCATCATGTGCCAGTAATAAGTCCTCCATCATGTGCCAGTAACAAGAGCCCCCCCCCATCATGTGCCAGTAACAAGAGCCCCCCATCATGTGCCAGTAACAAGAGCCCCCCCCCATCATGTGCCAGTCATACCATGGGGAGTAATAAAGCCCACCATAATGCCCCCCAGTATAAATAATTCTCCTTATAATGTGACAGTGCAAAAAATACCCCCTTGTAATGCCCCCAGTTGAGCTAATGTCCCCATGGTGCCCCTATAATGTGCCAGTACAAAAAAAACTCTATATAGTGCCCCCAGTAAATGCCCCCATAGTGCTCCTCTCCCCCCTTCCTCCTAGTGCCTCCCATAAAGTACCAGTATAAAATGCCCCATATATAGTGCCCCAGTAGATGCCCTCAGTGTCCCCATAACTTGCAAGTATAAAATACCCTGTCTTAGTGCCCCCCGTAGATGACCCCATAGTACTCTTCTTCCCTTTTCCCCATAGTACCCACCATAATGTGTCCCAGTATAAAATGCTACTGTACAGAGCCCCCCATATAAAATACCCCTTCTTTGTGGCTTCAGTAGATGCCCCTATAGTGCCCACCAATAATGTGCCAGTAATAAGTGCCCCCAATAATGTGCCAGTAATAAGTGCCCCCAATAATGTGCCAGTAATAAGTGCCCAAATCACGTGCCGGTAACAAGAGCCCCCCAATCATGTGCCAGTAACAAGAGCCCCCCCAATCACGTGCCAGTAACAAGAGCCCCCCATCATGTGCCGGTAATAAGGGCCCCCATCACTTGCCAGTAATAAGGGCCCCCCATCATGTGCCAGTAACAAGAGCCCCCCCCCATCATGTGCCAGTAACAAGAGCCCCCCATTATGTGCCAGTAATAAGAGCCCCCCCATCATGTGCCAGTAATAAGCCCCCCCACCATGTGCCAGTAATAAGCCCCCCCACCATGTGCCAGTAATAAGCCCCCCCACCATGTGCCAGTAATAAGCCCCCCCACCATGTGCCAGTAATAAGCCCCCCACCATGTTCCAGTAATAAGCCCCCCCATCATGTTCCAGTAATAAGCCCCCCCATCATGTTCCAGTAATAAGCCCCCCATCATGTTCCAGTAATAAGCCCCCCCATCATGTGCCAGTAACAAGCCCCCCCATCATGTGCCAGTAACAAGAGCCCCCTATCATGTGCCAGTAACAAGAGCCCTTACAAACGAATACTTCACTTTTATTATAATGTTCATTATAATATGATTGTGAATCACAAATTGTGGGACTACAGACAAAGACACAAAATAAGCTACTAAGGTATTAAAAACACAGTCTACAATCCACTGTTGGAGATTATGGATATAGTCAATTGGAGGCGATGTGCACAATCGCTCGCTCCAAAGCCTATGAGGGCAACCTCTTGCTGTGCCACATCTGTAAATATTATTGACTACTGATTGTCAGCTGTATCTGATTGTCAATTTATTACCCTATATTTATAGTGGGGGACTTGTTCCATCGACCCACTATATAACTTGAAATGCTGTTTAGCAGCTGGCATTTATTGCAGACGTTGGCAACACAATTATAACTCCTGTGTGTACAACCTCCTGGTGGTGCCAAACAGGTAACAGTAATCCAGCCGGACTGCTGTTTGTCTCTGCCAGGGCAAATGGTTCTAAAGGTTATGAGTAGAGTTGAGCGAACACCTGGATGTTCGGGTTCGAGAAGTTCGGCCGAACATCCCGGAAATGTTCGGGTTCGGGATCCGAACCCGATCCGAACTTCGTCCCGAACCCGAACCCCATTGAAGTCAATGGGGACCCGAACTTTTCGGCACTAAAAAGGCTGTAAAACAGCCCAGGAAAGAGCTAGAGGGCTGCAAAAGGCAGCAACATGTAGGTAAATCCCCTGCAAACAAATGTGGATAGGGAAATGAATTAAAATAAAAATTAAATAAATAAAAATTAACCAAAATCAATTGGAGAGAGGTTCCATAGCAGAGAATCTGGCTTCCCGTCACCCACCACTGGAACAGTCCATTCTCAGATATTTAGGCCCCGGCACCCAGGCAGAGGAGAGAGGTCCCGTAACAGAGAATCTGTCTTCATGTCAGCAGAGAATTAGTCTGCATGTCATAGCAGAGAATGAGGCTTCACGTCAGCCACCACTGCAACAGTCCATTGGCATATATTTAGGCCCAGCACCCAGGCAGAGGAGGGAGGTCCCGTAACAGAGAATCTGTCTTCATGTCAGCAGAGAATCAGTCTGCATGTCATAGCAGAGAATGAGGCTTCACGTCACCCACCACTGCAACAGTCCATTGGCATATATTTAGGCCTAGCACACAGGCAGAGCAGAGAGGTCCCGTAACAGACAATCTGGCTTCATGACAGCAGAGAATCAGTCTGCATGTCATAGCAGAGAATGAGGCTTCACGTCACCCACCACTGCAACAGTCCATTGGCATATATTTAGGCCCAGCACACACACAGGCAGAGGAGAGAGGTCCCGTAACAGAGAATCTGGCTTCATGTCAGCAGAGAATCAGTCTGCATGTCATAGCAGAGAATCAGGCTTCACGTCAGCCACCACTGCAACAGTCCATTGTCATAAATTTAGGCCCAGCACCCAGGCAGAGGAGAGAGGTCCCGTAACAGAGAATCTGGCTTCATGTCAGCAGAGAATCAGTCTTCATATCATAGCAGAGAATCAGGCTTCACGTCACCCACCACTGTAAGAGTCAATTTTCATAAATTTAGGCCCAGAACCCAGGCAGAGGAGAAAGGTCCCGTAACAGACAATCTGGCTTCATGTCAGCAGAGAATCAGTCTTCATATCATAGCAGAGAATCAGGCTTCACGTCACCCACCACTGTAAGAGTCAATTTTCATAAATTTAGGCCCAGAACCCAGGCAGAGGAGAAAGGTCCCGTAACAGACAATCTGGCTTCATGTCAGCAGAGAATCAGTCTTCATATCATAGCAGAGAATCAGGCTTCACGTCACCCACCACTGCAACAGTCCATTGGCATATATTTAGGCCTAGCACACAGGCAGAGCAGAGAGGTCCCGTAACAGACAATCTGGCTTCATGACAGCAGAGAATCAGTCTGCATGTCATAGCAGAGAATCAGGCTTCACGTCAGCCACCACTGCAACAGTCCATTGGCATATATTTAGGCCTAGCACACAGGCAGAGGAGAGAGGTCCCGTAACAGACAATCTGGCTTCATGTCAGCAGAGAATCAGTCTGCATGTCATAGCAGAGAATGAGGCTTCACGTCACCCACCACTGCAACAGTCCATTGGCATATATTTAGGCCTAGCACACAGGCAGAGCAGAGAGGTCCCGTAACAGACAATCTGGCTTCATGTCAGCAGAGAATCAGTCTGCATGTCATAGCAGAGAATCAGGCTTCACGTCAGCCACCACTGCAACAGTCCATTGGCATATATTTAGGCCTAGCACACAGGCAGAGGAGAGAGGTCCCGTAACAGACAATCTGGCTTCATGTCAGCAGAGAATCAGTCTGCATGTCATAGCAGAGAATGAGGCTTCACGTCAGCCACCACTGCAACAGTCCATTGTCATAAATTTAGGCCCAGCACCCAGGCAGAGGAGAGAGGTCCCGTAACAGACAATCTGGCTTCATGTCAGCAGAGAATTAGTCTGCATGTCATAGCAGAGAATCAGGCTTCATGTCAGCCACCACTGCAACAGTCCATTGGCATATATTTAGGCCTAGCACACAGGCAGAGGAGAGGTTCATTCAACTTTGGGTAGCATCGCAATATAATGGTAAAATGAAAATAAAAATAGGATTGAATGAGGAAGTGCCCTGGAGTCCAATAATATATGGTTATGGGGAGGTAGTTAATGTCTAATCTGGACAAGGGACGGACAGGTCCTGTGGGATCCATGCCTGGTTCATTTTTATGAACGTCAGCTTGTCCACATTGGCTGTAGACAGGCGGCTGCGTTTGTCTGTAATGACGCCCCCTGCCGTGCTGAATACACGTTCAGACAAAACGCTGGCTGCCGGGCAGGCCAGCACCTCCAAGGCATAAAAGGCTAGCTCTGGCCACGTGGACAATTTAGAGACCCAGAAGTTGAATGGGGCCGAACCATCAGTCAGTACGTGGAGGGGTGTGCACACGTACTGTTCCACCATGTTAGTGAAATGTTGCCTCCTGCTAACACGTTGCGTATCAGGTGGTGGTGCAGTTAGCTGTGGCGTGTTGACAAAAGTTTTCCACATCTCTGCCATGCTAACCCTGCCCTCAGAGGAGCTGGCCGTGACACAGCTGCCTTGGCGACCTCTTGCTCCTCCTCTGCCTTGGCCTTGGGCTTCCACTTGTTCCCCTGTGACATTTGGGAATGCTCTCAGTAGCGCGTCTACCAACGTGCGCTTGTACTCGCGCATCTTCCTATCACGCTCCAGTGCAGGAAGTAAGGTGGGCACATTGTCTTTGTAGCGTGGATCCAGCAGGGTGGCAACCCAGTAGTCCGCACAGGTTAAAATGTGGGCAACTCTGCTGTCGTTGCGCAGGCACTGCAGCATGTAGTCGCTCATGTGTGCCAGGCTGCCCAGGGATAAGGACAAGCTGTCCTCTGTGGGAGGCGTATCGTCATCGTCCTGCCTTTCCCCCCAGCCACGCACCAGTGATGGACCCGAGCTGCGTTGGGTGCCACCCCGCTGTGACCATGCTTCATCCTCATCCTCCTCCACCTCCTCCTCATCCTCGTCCTCCTCGTCCTCCAGTAGTGGGCCCTGGCTGGCCACATTTGTACCTGGCCTCTGCTGTTGCCAAAAACCTCCCTCTGAGTCACTTCGAAGAGACTGGCCTGAAAGTGCTAAAAATGACCCCTCTTCCTCCTCCTCCTCCTCCTCCTCCTGGGCCACCTCCTCTTCCATCATCGCCCTAAGTGTTTTCTCAAGGAGACATAGAAGTGGTATTGTAACGCTGATAACGGTGTCATCGCCACTGGCCATGTTGGTGGAGTACTCGAAACAGCGCAACAGGGCACACAGGTCTCGCATGGAGGCCCAGTCATTGGTGGTGAAGTGGTGCTGTTCTGTAGTGCGACTGACCCGTGCGTGCTGCAGCTGAAACTCCACTATGGCCTGCTGCTGCTCGCACAGTCTGTCCAGCATGTGCAAGGTGGAGTTCCACCTGGTGGGCACGTCGCATATGAGGCGGTGAGCGGGAAGGCCGAAGTTACGCTGTAGCGCAGACAGGCGAGCAGCAGCAGGATGTGAACGCCGGAAGCGCGAACAGACGGCCCGCACTTTATGCAGCAGCTCTGACATGTCGGGGTAGTTGTGAATGAACTTCTGCACCACCAAATTCAGCACATGCGCCAAGCAAGGGATGTGCGTCAAATTGGCTAGTCCCAGAGCTGCAACGAGATTTCGCCCATTATCACACACCACCAGGCCGGGCTTGAGGCTCACCGGCAGCAACCACTCGTCGGTCTGTTGTTCTATACCCCGCCACAACTCCTGTGCGGTGTGGGGCCTGTCCCCCAAACATATGAGTTTCAGAATGGCCTGCTGACGTTTACCCCGGGCTGTGCTGAAGTTGGTGGTGAAGGTGTGTGGCTGACTGGATGAGCAGGTGGAAGAAGAGGAGGAGGAAGCCGAGAAGGAGGAGGTGGCAACAGGAGGCAAAGAATGTTGCCCTGCGATCCTTGGCGGCGGAAGGACGTGCGCCAAACAGCTCTCCGCCTGGGGCCCAGCTGCCACTACATTTACCCAGTGTGCAGTTAGGGAGATATAGCGTCCCTGGCCGTGCTTACTGGTCCACGTATCTGTGGTTAGGTGGACCTTGCCACAGATGGCGTTGCGCAGTGCACACTTGATTTTATCGGATACTTGGTTGTGCAGGGAAGGCACGGCTCTCTTGGAGAAGTAGTGCCGGCTGGGAACAACATACTGTGGGACAGCAAGCGACATGAGCTGTTTGAAGCTGTCTGTGTCCACCAGCCTAAATGACAGCATTTCATAGGCCAGTAGTTTAGAAATGCTGGCATTCAGGGCCAGGGATCGAGGGTGGCTAGGTGGGAATTTACGCTTTCTATCAAATGTTTGTGAGATGGAGAGCTGAACGCTGGCGTGTGACATGGTTGAGACGCTTGGTGACGGAGGTGGTGGTGGTGGTGTTGGTGGTACATCCCCTGTTTGCTGGGCGGCAGGTGCCAACGTTCCTCCAGAGGCGGAGGAAGAGGCCGAGGCGGCAGCAGCAGAATAGGCCGAGGCGGCAGCAGCAGAAGAGGTAGCAGGGGGAGCCTGAGTGACTTCCTTGGTTTTAAGGTGTTTACTCCACTGCAGTTCATGCTTTGCATGCAGGTGCCTGGTCATGCAGGTTGTGCTCAGGTTCAGAACGTTAATGCCTCGCTTCAGGCTCTGATGGCACAGCGTGCAAACCACTCGGGTCTTGTCGTCAGCACATTGTTTGAAGAAGTGCCATGCCAGGGAACTCCTTGAAGCTGCCTTTGGGGTGCTCGGTCCCAGATGGCGGCGGTCAGTAGCAGGCGGAGTCTCTTGGCGGCGGGTGTTCTGCTTTTGCCCACTGCTCCCTCTTTTGCTACGCTGTTGGCTCGGTCTCACCACTGCCTCTTCCTCCGAACTGTGAAAGTCAGTGGCACGACCTTCATTCCATGTGGGGTCTAGGACCTCATCGTCCCCTGCATCGTCTTCCACCCAGTCTTGATCCCTGACCTCCTGTTCAGTCTGCACACTGCAGAAAGACGCAGCAGTTGGCACCTGTGTTTCGTCATCATCAGAGACATGCTGAGGTGGTATTCCCATGTCCTCATCATCAGGAAACATAAGTGGTTGTGCGTCAGTGCATTCTATGTCTTTCACCGCTGGGGAAGGGCTAGGTGGATGCCCTTGGGAAACCCTGCCAGCGGAGTCTTCAAACAGCATAAGAGACTGCTGCATAACTTGAGGCTGAGACAGTTTCCCTGGTATGCATGGGGGTGATGTGACAGACTGATGGGGTTGGTTTTCAGGCGCCATCTGTGCGCTTTCTGCAGAAGACTGGGTGGGAGATAATGTGAACGTGCTGGATCCACTGTCGGCCACCCAATTGACTAATGCCTGTACCTGCTCAGGCCTTACCATCCTTAGAACGGCATTGGGCCCCACCATATATCGCTGTAAATTCTGGCGGCTACTGGGACCTGAGGTAGTTGGTACACTAGGACGTGTGGATGTGGCAGAACGGCCACGTCCTCTCCCAGCACCAGAGGGTCCACTAACACCACCACGACCATGTCCACGTCCGCGTCCCTTACTAGATGTTTTTCTCATTGTTATGGTTCACCACAACAACAAATATATTATTTGGCCCAATGTATTGTATTCAAATTCAGCGGGATATAAATTTGAGGCCTAGTATTTAGGCGCTGGGTGACCGGTATGGATTTAGTGACAGAATTAGACTTGGAAATGCACAGAAGCGTGTGTGTGAAGTTATTCTGAATGACCCTATGTGCACCTTCAATATGATCTACCCTTTTAGGGATAGATTTCAAATAGCTCTGATATAGCAGAAACGACTAAATTATGAAATTGCTAAATTGGGAATTGTATTTCAACCCAGAACAAAAAATGTGCTTTGACGGACACTAAATAACTTTCCCAGCCACAACAGGACAGCGGTAACGAGAGATTTAGCGGGATATAAATTTGAGGCCTAGTATTTAGGCGCTGGGTGACAGGTATGGGTTTAGTGACAGAATTAGACTTGGAAATGCACAGTAGCGGGTGTGTGAAGTTATTCTGAATGACCCAATGTGCACCTTGAATATTATATACCCTTTTAGGGATAGATTTCAAATAGCTCTGATATAGCAGAAACCACTAAATTATGAAATTGCTAAATTGGGAATTGTATTTCAACCCAGAACAAGAAATGTGCTTTGACGGACACTAAATAACTTCCCAGCACAACAGGACAGCGGTAACGAGAGATTTAGCGGGATATAAATTTGAGGCCTAGTATTTAGGCGCTGGGTGACAGGTATGGGTTTAGTGACAGAATTAGACTTGGAAATACACAGTAGCGGGTGTGTGTGAAGTTATTCTGAATGACCCTATGTGCACCTTGAATATTATATACCCTTTTAGGGATAGATTTCAAATAGCTCTGATATAGCAGAAACCACTAAATTATGAAATTGCTAAATTGGGAATTGTATTTCAACCCAGAACAAGAAATGTGCTTGAACGGACACTAAATAACTCGCCCAGCTACAGCACTAGGGACAGATTTAGCGGGATATAAATTTGAGGCCTAGTATTTAGGCGCTGGGTGACAGGTATGGGTTTAGTGACAGAATTAGACTTGGAAATACACAGTAGCGGGTGTGTGTGAAGTTATTCTGAATGACCCTATGTGCACCTTGAATATTATATACCCTTTTAGGGATAGATTTCAAATAGCTCTGATATAGCAGAAACCACTAAATTATGAAATTGCTAAATTGGGAATTGTATTTCAACCCAGAACAAGAAATGTGCTTGAACGGACACTAAATAACTCGCCCAGCTACAGCACTAAGGGACAGATTTAGCGGGATATAAATTTGAGGCCTAGTATTTAGGCGCTGGGTGACAGGTATGGGTTTAGTGCCAGAATTAGACTTGGAAATACACAGTAGCGGGTGTGTGTGAAGTTATTCTGAATGACCCAATGTGCACCTTGAATATTATATACCCTTTTAGGGATAGATTTCAAATAGCTCTGATATAGCAGAAACCACTAAATTATGAAATTGCTAAATTGGGAATTGTATTTCAACCCAGAACAAGAAATGTGCTTGAACGGACACTAAATAACTCGCCCAGCTACAGCACTAAGGACAGATTTAGCGGGATATAAATTTGAGGCCTAGTATTTAGGCGCTGGGTGACAGGTATGGGTTTAGTGCCAGAATTAGACTTGGAAATACACAGTAGCGGGTGTGTGTGAAGTTATTCTGAATGACCCAATGTGCACCTTGAATATTATATACCCTTTTAGGGATAGATTTCAAATAGCTCTGATATAGCAGAAACCACTAAATTATGAAATTGCTAAATTGGGAATTGTATTTCAACCCAGAACAAGAAATGTGCTTGAACGGACACTAAATAACTCGCCCAGCTACAGCACTAAGGACAGATTTAGCGGGATATAAATTTGAGGCCTAGTATTTAGGCGCTGGGTGACAGGTATGGGTTTAGTGCCAGAATTAGACTTGGAAATACACAGTAGCGGGTGTGTGTGAAGTTATTCTGAATGACCCAATGTGCACCTTGAATATTATATACCCTTTTAGGGATAGATTTCAAATAGCTCTGATATAGCAGAAACCACTAAATTATGAAATTGCTAAATTGGGAATTGTATTTCAACCCAGAACAAGAAATGTGCTTGAACGGACACTAAATAACTCGCCCAGCTACAGCACTAAGGACAGATTTAGCGGGATATAAATTTGAGGCCTAGTATTTAGGCGCTGGGTGACAGGTATGGGTTTAGTGCCAGAATTAGACTTGGAAATACACAGTAGCGGGTGTGTGTGAAGTTATTCTGAATGACCCAATGTGCACCTTGAATATTATATACCCTTTTAGGGATAGATTTCAAATAGCTCTGATATAGCAGAAACCACTAAATTATGAAATTGCTAAATTGGGAATTGTATTTCAACCCAGAACAAGAAATGTGCTTGAACGGACACTAAATAACTCGCCCAGCTACAGCACTAAGGACAGATTTAGCGGGATATAAATTTGAGGCCTAGTATTTAGGCGCTGGGTGACAGGTATGGGTTTAGTGCCAGAATTAGACTTGGAAATACACAGTAGCGGGTGTGTGTGAAGTTATTCTGAATGACCCAATGTGCACCTTGAATATTATATACCCTTTTAGGGATAGATTTCAAATAGCTCTGATATAGCAGAAACCACTAAATTATGAAATTGCTAAATTGGGAATTGTATTTCAACCCAGAACAAGAAATGTGCTTGAACGGACACTAAATAACTCGCCCAGCTACAGCACTAAGGACAGATTTAGCGGGATATAAATTTGAGGCCTAGTATTTAGGCGCTGGGTGACAGGTATGGGTTTAGTGCCAGAATTAGACTTGGAAATACACAGTAGCGGGTGTGTGTGAAGTTATTCTGAATGACCCAATGTGCACCTTGAATATTATATACCCTTTTAGGGATAGATTTCAAATAGCTCTGATATAGCAGAAACCACTAAATTATGAAATTGCTAAATTGGGAATTGTATTTCAACCCAGAACAAGAAATGTGCTTGAACGGACACTAAATAACTCGCCCAGCTACAGCACTAAGGACAGATTTAGCGGGATATAAATTTGAGGCCTAGTATTTAGGCGCTGGGTGACAGGTATGGGTTTAGTGCCAGAATTAGACTTGGAAATACACAGTAGCGGGTGTGTGTGAAGTTATTCTGAATGACCCAATGTGCACCTTGAATATTATATACCCTTTTAGGGATAGATTTCAAATAGCTCTGATATAGCAGAAACCACTAAATTATGAAATTGCTAAATTGGGAATTGTATTTCAACCCAGAACAAGAAATGTGCTTGAACGGACACTAAATAACTCGCCCAGCTACAGCACTAAGGACAGATTTAGCGGGATATAAATTTGAGGCCTAGTATTTAGGCGCTGGGTGACAGGTATGGGTTTAGTGCCAGAATTAGACTTGGAAATACACAGTAGCGGGTGTGTGTGAAGTTATTCTGAATGACCCAATGTGCACCTTGAATATTATATACCCTTTTAGGGATAGATTTCAAATAGCTCTGATATAGCAGAAACCACTAAATTATGAAATTGCTAAATTGGGAATTGTATTTCAACCCAGAACAAGAAATGTGCTTGAACGGACACTAAATAACTCGCCCAGCTACAGCACTAAGGACAGATTTAGCGGGATATAAATTTGAGGCCTAGTATTTAGGCGCTGGGTGACAGGTATGGGTTTAGTGCCAGAATTAGACTTGGAAATACACAGTAGCGGGTGTGTGTGAAGTTATTCTGAATGACCCAATGTGCACCTTGAATATTATATACCCTTTTAGGGATAGATTTCAAATAGCTCTGATATAGCAGAAACCACTAAATTATGAAATTGCTAAATTGGGAATTGTATTTCAACCCAGAACAAGAAATGTGCTTGAACGGACACTAAATAACTCGCCCAGCTACAGCACTAAGGACAGATTTAGCGGGATATAAATTTGAGGCCTAGTATTTAGGCGCTGGGTGACAGGTATGGGTTTAGTGCCAGAATTAGACTTGGAAATACACAGTAGCGGGTGTGTGTGAAGTTATTCTGAATGACCCAATGTGCACCTTGAATATTATATACCCTTTTAGGGATAGATTTCAAATAGCTCTGATATAGCAGAAACCACTAAATTATGAAATTGCTAAATTGGGAATTGTATTTCAACCCAGAACAAGAAATGTGCTTGAACGGACACTAAATAACTCGCCCAGCTACAGCACTAAGGACAGATTTAGCGGGATATAAATTTGAGGCCTAGTATTTAGGCGCTGGGTGACAGGTATGGGTTTAGTGCCAGAATTAGACTTGGAAATACACAGTAGCGGGTGTGTGTGAAGTTATTCTGAATGACCCAATGTGCACCTTGAATATTATATACCCTTTTAGGGATAGATTTCAAATAGCTCTGATATAGCAGAAACCACTAAATTATGAAATTGCTAAATTGGGAATTGTATTTCAACCCAGAACAAGAAATGTGCTTGAACGGACACTAAATAACTCGCCCAGCTACAGCACTAAGGACAGATTTAGCGGGATATAAATTTGAGGCCTAGTATTTAGGCGCTGGGTGACAGGTATGGGTTTAGTGCCAGAATTAGACTTGGAAATACACAGTAGCGGGTGTGTGTGAAGTTATTCTGAATGACCCAATGTGCACCTTGAATATTATATACCCTTTTAGGGATAGATTTCAAATAGCTCTGATATAGCAGAAACCACTAAATTATGAAATTGCTAAATTGGGAATTGTATTTCAACCCAGAACAAGAAATGTGCTTGAACGGACACTAAATAACTCGCCCAGCTACAGCACTAAGGACAGATTTAGCGGGATATAAATTTGAGGCCTAGTATTTAGGCGCTGGGTGACAGGTATGGGTTTAGTGCCAGAATTAGACTTGGAAATACACAGTAGCGGGTGTGTGTGAAGTTATTCTGAATGACCCAATGTGCACCTTGAATATTATATACCCTTTTAGGGATAGATTTCAAATAGCTCTGATATAGCAGAAACCACTAAATTATGAAATTGCTAAATTGGGAATTGTATTTCAACCCAGAACAAGAAATGTGCTTGAACGGACACTAAATAACTCGCCCAGCTACAGCACTAAGGACAGATTTAGCGGGATATAAATTTGAGGCCTAGTATTTAGGCGCTGGGTGACAGGTATGGGTTTAGTGCCAGAATTAGACTTGGAAATACACAGTAGCGGGTGTGTGTGAAGTTATTCTGAATGACCCAATGTGCACCTTGAATATTATATACCCTTTTAGGGATAGATTTCAAATAGCTCTGATATAGCAGAAACCACTAAATTATGAAATTGCTAAATTGGGAATTGTATTTCAACCCAGAACAAGAAATGTGCTTGAACGGACACTAAATAACTCGCCCAGCTACAGCACTAAGGACAGATTTAGCGGGATATAAATTTGAGGCCTAGTATTTAGGCGCTGGGTGACAGGTATGGGTTTAGTGCCAGAATTAGACTTGGAAATACACAGTAGCGGGTGTGTGTGAAGTTATTCTGAATGACCCAATGTGCACCTTGAATATTATATACCCTTTTAGGGATAGATTTCAAATAGCTCTGATATAGCAGAAACCACTAAATTATGAAATTGCTAAATTGGGAATTGTATTTCAACCCAGAACAAGAAATGTGCTTGAACGGACACTAAATAACTCGCCCAGCTACAGCACTAAGGACAGATTTAGCGGGATATAAATTTGAGGCCTAGTATTTAGGCGCTGGGTGACAGGTATGGGTTTAGTGCCAGAATTAGACTTGGAAATACACAGTAGCGGGTGTGTGTGAAGTTATTCTGAATGACCCAATGTGCACCTTGAATATTATATACCCTTTTAGGGATAGATTTCAAATAGCTCTGATATAGCAGAAACCACTAAATTATGAAATTGCTAAATTGGGAATTGTATTTCAACCCAGAACAAGAAATGTGCTTGAACGGACACTAAATAACTCGCCCAGCTACAGCACTAAGGACAGATTTAGCGGGATATAAATTTGAGGCCTAGTATTTAGGCGCTGGGTGACAGGTATGGGTTTAGTGCCAGAATTAGACTTGGAAATACACAGTAGCGGGTGTGTGTGAAGTTATTCTGAATGACCCAATGTGCACCTTGAATATTATATACCCTTTTAGGGATAGATTTCAAATAGCTCTGATATAGCAGAAACCACTAAATTATGAAATTGCTAAATTGGGAATTGTATTTCAACCCAGAACAAGAAATGTGCTTGAACGGACACTAAATAACTCGCCCAGCTACAGCACTAGGGACAGATTTAGCTGGATATAAATTTGAGGCCTAGTATTTAGGCGCTGCGTGACAGGTATGGGTTTAGTGACAGAATTAGACTTGGAAATACACAGTAGCGGGTGTGTGTGAAGTTATTCTGAATGACCCAATGTGCACCTTGAATATTATATACCCTTTTAGGGATAGATTTCAAATAGCTCTGATATAGCAGAAACCACTAAATTATGAAATTGCTAAATTGGGAATTGTATTTCAACCCAGAACAAGAAATGTGCTTGAACGGACACTAAATAACTCGCCCAGCTACAGCACTAGGGACAGATTTAGCTGGATATAAATTTGAGGCCTAGTATTTAGGCGCTGGGTGACCGGTATGGATTTAGTGACAGAATTAGACTGGGATATGGCCAAAAAATAAACAGACTATTGCTGGTTAAATGCACTTGGTGTGACAGCTTCACCCTGATGTAGGCTTTAGCCAAAAAACAACCACACCATTGAGGGTTAAATGCACTTGGTGACAGGCGCAGCTTGCCCCTGATTTAGTATATGGCCAAAAAATGAACAGACTATTGCTGGTTAAATGCACTTGGTGTGACAGCTTCACCCTGATGTAGGCTTTAGCCAAAAAACAACCACACCATTGAGGGTTAAATGCACTTGGTGACAGGCGCAGCTTGCCCCTGATTTAGTATATGGCCAAAAAATGAACAGACTATTGCTGGTTAAATGCACTTGGTGTGACAGCTTCACCCTGATGTAGGCTTTAGCCAAAAAACAACCACACCATTGAGGGTTAAATGCACTTGGTGACAGGCGCAGCTTGCCCCTGATTTTGTATATGGCCAAAAAATGAACAGACTATTGCTGGTTAAATGCACTTGGTGTGACAGCTTCACCCTGATGTAGGCTTTAGCCAAAAAACAACCACACCATTGAGGGTTAAATGCACTTGGTCGCAGCTTGTGCTGGCGCACCACAAGACACAAAATGGCCGCCGATCACCCCAGAAAAATGTGACTGACAAACGGTCTGTGCAGCCTAAAAACAGTGAGCAATTGAGGATCAGCAGCTCAATGATCCACAGCTGCAGATCGATCAGTTAATCAAGTCCTTTGGAGGAGTTAATCTGCCTAATCTCGCCCTACTGTCGCAGCCGCAACCTCTCCCTACGCTAATCAGAGCAGAGTGACGGGCGGCGCTATGTGACTCCAGCTTAAATAGAGGCTGGGTCACATGGTGCTCTGGCCAATCACAGCCATGCCAATAGTAGGCATGGCTGTGATGGCCTCTTGGGGCAAGTAGTATGACGCTTGTTGATTGGCTGCTTTGCAGCCTTTCAAAAAGCGCCAAGAAAGCGTCACAAAAGCGCGAAGAAAGCGACGAACACCGAACCCGAACCCGGACTTTTACGAAAATGTCCGGGTTCGGGTCCGTGTCACGGACACCCCAAAATTCGGTACGAACCCGAACTATACAGTTCGAGTTCGCTCATCCCTAGTTATGAGGACAACCTCTTGCCGTGCCACGTCTGTAAATATTAATGCCTGCTCCATCTGGTTATCAGCTAAATCTGATTGTCAAATTTTTGCCCTGTATTTGTAGTGGGGGACTTATTCCATCGACCCACTATACAGCTTGAAATACTGTTTGACAGCTATATATTTACAGACGTGGCACGGCAAGAGGTTGTCCTCATAACCTTTAGAACCATTTGCCCTGCCAGAGACAAACAGCAGTCCGGCTGGATTACTGTTACCTGTTTGGCACCACCAGGAGGTTGTACACACAGGAGTTATAATTGTGTTGCCAACGTCTGCAATAAGTTATATAGTGGGTCGATGGATCAAGTCCCCCACTATAAATATAGGGTAATAAATTGACAATCAGATACAGCTGACAATCAGTAGTCAACAATATTTACAGACGTGGCACAGCAAGAGGTTGCCCTCATAGGCTTTGGAGCTGAGCGATTGTGCACATCGCCTCCAATTGACTATATCCAAAATCTCCAACAGTGGATTGTACACTGTGTTTTTAATACCTTAGTAGCTTATTTTGTGTCTTTGTCTGTAGTCCCACAATTTGTGATTCACAATCATATTTAGTGACACATTTTAATGAACATTATAATAAAAGTGAAGTATTAGTTTGCACCTGGGCCAAGATAGGTTCTATTGCCTGTATAGGCATTTGTAAATAAAGTTGTTAATTAACCTTGCCCAGGTCAGGTCCTGAATTTATGGATTAGTAACAAGAGCCCCCCATCATGTGCCAGTAACAAGAGCCCCCCCATCATGTGCCAGTAATAAGCCCCCCCATCATGTGCCAGTAATAAGAGCCCCCTCATCATGTGCCAGTAATAAGAGCCCCCCATCATGTGCCAGTAATAAGCCCCCCCATCATGTGCCAGTAATAAGAGCCCCTCCATCATGTGCCAGTAATAAGAGCCCCCCATCATGTGCCAGTAATAAGCCCCTCCATCATGTGCCAGTAATAAGAGAGCCTCTATCATGTGCCAGCAATAAGAGCCCCTCCATCATGTGCCAGTAACAAGTGACCCCCATCATGTGCCAGTAACAAGAGCCCCTTCATGTGCCAGTAACAAGTGCCCCCCATGTGCCAGTAAGAGCCCCCCATCATGTTCCAGCACAGAAACAAAAGCTTAGAGCCCCCTCAATGTGCCTGTAAAACTATTGTAACTAATACTTACCTCCATTGCAGCGATGCGATGCAGGTCTCTTCCGGCCTGTGTCTCGCGCTGTACGGCTCAGGCGGCCTCTGATAGGCTGCCGGCCTAGTGCAGCCTATCAGAGGATGTGGAAGGGACACGCCTCTCCCTGCCCCGGCGCATTAGTACAGACATCTGTATTGCTATGGGCAAGGACGGCGATACAGATGACTATGGAGATGAGTGCAATGGAAGCGCTCATCTCCCTGCGGCAACTCAGATGGGGGGGCACAGCGTGATGTAGGGTGGCCCTCTCTGGCCCCCTCTTGGCGACGCCACTGCTGGCTCCCAAAGGGCTCACTTCATAATCACTTACATATATCATCATGACAGTAACACGTGCAACATTTCATTCCATTTCAACAGGTACTTCTTGGTGCATTATTGTTTCTTCTCAATGAGATAATATACAATAATAATCACAATCGCTTTACTACTTGCATTCCCCATGTAATATCTATTCTGGAGCATTTACTCTTATGACTCTGTGTTGTTCCATTCCTGTATTATTCCTGCTAGAAGTTTACAAATAAATTGGCAGCAACCTGCTGTAAAGGTCCTGCTGGGTGTTACCAGTAGCTGGTATGTCTTACTCTATCCAATCAGTGCTGCTGGTGTGAGACTGTGAAGGGACACCCCCCCAACCGGTAACACCCAGCTTTACATTTGCTGCATACCTCCCAAAGCTGAGCGCATTGCGGCAGTTTTTTTCATACTAGGCCGCGCCTCTAACTCCGCCCAAAGCTTAATTACTGACTGTCTGAACTTAAGCAGCTGGGGATCGGTTAGGTGAGTATAATAAGTCTAATTATTTTTTACAGCATGTGGAGCCCCTGGGACAATTTTTTTCTAGTGCTTCAATATCCATATAACTATTAGCAATAAATCATCAGATTATAGATATTTTAAGGTCCCAATTTCACCAAATAATGAAGTTCTGGTCTAATATACAGGTAGAAACCATACAGAGACTTTAGTGAAGGACAATTTAGTACATTTATTAATTTATTATTTATGCATTAACTCCCCAGGTCAAAAAGAGGGACATTTGAGGATCAAAGAGGGACAGAGGGACTTGGGTCAAAAAGAGGGACACGTGGGAGGCATGCTGCTGAAAGCTGCTGACAATTCATTCATAACCTTCTAGTATTATTATTAAGGGTGGGTTCACATCTGGATTGCGTTATGGCTTTCCGTTATAAAATGGTTATAACGGGAAAATAACGGAATCCATAAGACGGAAGGACGGATCCGTTATGCTGCCCATAGACTTGTATTATGACGGAATGCAAAACGGAAGCCTTTAATAGGCATTCCGTTTTGATTTCCGTCTTAATAGAAGTCTATGGGGAAGCATAACGGATCCGTCTGGTTTCTGTTATGCAGAACGGAGAAAAAGTCCAGTCGACAGGACTTTGTATTCCATCTTACATAACGGGACCCAGACGGATCCGTTATGATTCCCATAGACTTCTATTAAGACGGAGAGCAAAACGGAATGCCTATTAAAGGCTTCTGTTTTGCATTCCATCATAATACAAGTCTATGGGCAGCATAACGGATCCGTCCTTCCGTCTTATGGATTCCGTTATTTTCCGTTATAACGGAAAGCCATAACGGAATCCAGAACGCAGATGTGAACCCACCCTTATTATTAAAGCGCCATTCATTCCATAGCGCTGTACATATGAGAAGAGGTATACATACATAATACAGACAATTGCACTAAGCATAAACAAGATGAGTTACAAACTGGTACAGAAGGAGAGAGGGCCCTGCCCGTGAGGGCTTACAATCTACATGGTATGGGAGAAGGACACAGTAGGTGCGGGTGAAGCGGGTCATGGCGGTATAGAGGCAGCAGGGTCACTGGTTGTAGGCTTGTCTGAAGAGGTGAGTTTTCAGGTTTCTTTTGAAGGATTCCACTGTCGGTGAGAGTCTGATATGTTGGGGTAGCGAGTTCCAGAGTGTGGGGGATGAGGTGATAAGAGGAGAGGAGAGAAGGAGGTTTTGTGAGGATCGGAGAGTATGCGTGGGGATGTATCGGGAAAGTAGCTAGCAGGAATAATACAGGAATAGCACAGCATTGAGTCATAAGAATAGATTCTCCAGAATTGTTATTAGATGGGGGATGCAAGTAGTTACCAAAACAGACATGTCTGGAGAGGAGACGGCTCCTCTTTATACAAAAATGTGAAAAAAAAAAAAGTTATACATCGCTGGGTTAATACTTGATCAATATTAAAACTTTTCTTAGTCCCTTCTTGCATAGTTCCAGTAATCTTCCCTTTGTACCCTACAATCCACGACGACACTCACAGGTAACATTTCTGCGACGTGCGACTCTGTAAGGCAGGGCGTGCTGGCGGGACATATTTTGGCTCACAATCCTATAACAAAGCACCATTTTATAGGCATCAGTCCCCGCCAAGAAGCGTTCCCCCTGCTCCTGCCTGCTTACATCTACATTCCAATTTAGCACATGATATGTTTTTGGAAATATAGTTTTAAAAATATTCAACGTCCCAAATTCAAAGCCCTGGGATACAAAGCTGTGCTTCTAGGCACTGAATGAGTTAATGAGCTATTTCCCCCCCCCTCCTCCCTTCCCTTTGTAAAGTGTCACCCTCAGCCAGGGCTGTGAGTAAAGTTCTCCTTGTGAGAACCACCCCAGGGGTGTGCGCAGGAGACTCTGTATAAAAACTGCTTGCTATAGATAGGATATACTCTTAGTACTGGAAGGGACCCGGACCATGGCAGAAGGTACTGTACTGAGTGCTGTAGAGCCGCAGGGGGCACGCCATTGTGACGTTATTTGGTTAGAATTGTAGCTGAGCTGGTCACACTGTATGCTGCAGAATTGACTTTGTCATTTGGCACCACACACTTTTGGGATCTGTTGAGGAAGGTACTGCATTGTGTCAGCTCCAAGAGTTAGCTTAAAGATTTGTCCCCACGTATACATCATCTGCCCGTGGGTTATTAATAATGACATGACGTGATTCGGCGCTGTCTACTTCAGGTCTCAGAGGTTTTCCAGGTTTATAGTTCAGTTTTTCCACTGTATAAAGTTTAGGAAAAGTTCTGCAACTTTCTAAAATATATTTATCAAGCCCCGTACTCCAGAATTCTGGCTTCAAAAAATGGCAACATAGGGATTTGCTAATTTTTGGGGGCTTTTTTGCAATTCAAAAAAAATGTTAAAAAATTGCAGCATTTTGTGTTTTTACGCCACTCACTCACAGTTTTGAAAGAGGTGGGAGGGAAAGTGACCATGGTTAGGTTTATAAAGTCGGAAAAATTGTCCCAGTCTCATGTTCTATTTTTTGGCGGAACAGACTTGCGGACGTATGGAAACAGAATGCACACTTGGGGTCATTTCAGTTTTTTTTTTTTTTTTTGTGGACCCATTGAAGTGAAGGGTTCCACATACGATGCTGCAAAAAAAATGGAATGAGCCCTAAGGGTGCGTTGACACGACTGTGTGACAGCTGTGCCCGTTTTCTGCACTGCAAACTGCGGTTCCCCAAAACATCTGGCACCTGCGGGGCTACGGAAAGGATTTCAATGGGTCCTGTTGATTTCAATGGGTCCATGATCTGCAAGATGTGACCAAAGATAGGACATGTCCTCTCCTTTGTGGAGCAGAGGCACGGACCTGGAAGCAGACGGACTTCAGTGTGCTACCGGCTCCTATGCTTGGCCACATTTGAGGACCAGTTGAAGTCAGTGGAGCCCTTGTTTTGCGGAACTGTGGTTTGCTGTCTGCAACAGGCACGGCCATCACATGGTTGTGTGAATGCAGCCTTAAAGGGGTTGGTAACCCCCCCCCCCCCCCCAGGAGCCTAGCGTTGCCGAACCTGTAGAGGGAATCATACATACCTGATCCCTACTGGTCTCCCCGCTAATCACTGGTCTCCCCACTTAAACATTCGGTTTGACGCTGGTAAAGTGCCATTGGCCACAGCAGGTGACTTGTCCCCCGTGGGTCATGTCACCATGGGTCACGTCATGCATTGGGCACACATCACCACTGCGGCCAGTCACTGGCTGCAGCAGCCTTTTGAGCCCCGTCAAACTGGACAGAGAGGCAGAGGGCATGCTCGACACAGGGTCCCCGTTCTCATGATCAGTGGGGAAGGGGGTCTCAGCGGTTGGATCCCACGCTTGTTGGGGAAGCCTCTTTAATATCTCATCAGTTGTAATGTAGTTGTTTGCTGTCAGTGAATGAGCACACTGTTTCCATTCACATGCTGTGTAGTATAGAAACCCAGTCCTGCAGTCAGCAGTATTCAGTCTGCGCAGTGAGGTGTGAACTACATACATTGTCCACACTGGATACAATTGTGTCTGAGATCCGGGGCTGCTGTGTACTGTCTCTGAATGGAATCAGGAGTGTTCTCGTTCACTGACAGCAAATTAATATCTTGAAAATGGTGAAGTACATTAGAAGGTGGGATCCCACTTTACTCATACAGGGATCATTCTTCATTTCAGCTTTTATTGTAGGAATACAATAGATACAATAAATGTAATCCCCTGATTTGACAGTATTTCGAAAAAGTCGACCTGTAGTCCACACACGAGTGAAATTATTTATTAAGTATTTTCCTCAGTTATAGGCCTCATGCACACGAACATTCCGTTTTTTGCGGTCCGCAAATTGCGGATCCGCAAAACACAGAAGCCGCCCGGAGCGAAACCGAACAAGCCCATTGAATCCGTGTTCTTTCAGTGATTTTTCACGGACCACTAGTAGGAGAAGCTCACAGACTTCACTCTCTCCATTGCAAGGGGTGAAATCCACTGGGGAGATCGGCTGGATAAATTGACATGCTGCAGATTTCAGATCTTCACCGCAGGTTAATTTAGGCCTCAGTGCACACGTTGTTCTGGTCCGCATTCGAGCCGCAGTTTTTGCAGCTTGGGTGCGGACCCATTCACGTCAATGGGGCCGCAAGAGATGTGGACAGCACTCAGTGTGCTGTCCGCATCCGTTGCTCCGTTCCGTAGCCCCGCAAAAAAAAGAATAAGATTTCCTATTCTTGTCCATTTGGCGGACAAGAATAGGCATTTCTACAATGGGCTGCATGTTCCGTTCCGCAAATTGCAGAAGGCACACGGTCGGCTTCCTTTTTTGCAGATCTGCAAAAAACTGAACGATCGTGTGCGTGAGGCCTTACACTGAGGTCTTGTACAGTTTTTAGTATGGACATGTCCGCAATACACGGGCACCAGCCGCGTGCACCCTGCATCACGGATGCGGACCCAGTCACTTGAATGGGTTCCCAATGAGGGAGATGCGGTGCAGTGCGGAACAGAAGCACAGATCGGAAGCCCACAGAAGCACTACGGCGTGCTTCCGTGGGTTTTCTGTCCGTGCCTCCGCACTGCAAAAAAAGTAGTGCATGCAATACTTTTTTGCAGTGCGGACCCTCAGATGCGGATCGTGGACCACATTCAAGTGATCCGCATGCGGCTGCTCCACGGTCGGTGCCCTGCTTTGCAGGACTGCTTTCCGCAGCAGGGGCCCAGCCAGCAAACGGTCGTGTGCATGAGCCCTAAATCTCATCCACTTTGCTGGTACAGTACAACGCTGCAGATTTGCCACACGAAAACTCGAGGTGGCAAATGGCTTCATTTATCCTTAACAAGAGGGTCAGTGGTTCATCCGTGAAGATGTCTGCGAAGGATCCGGGTTTGGTCTGTGTGTCCGTTTTTTGTCCTTTGTGTGTCATCCATATTCTGTGAACACTGCTCATCTAAAAATTTATTTGCAGAGCTGCAAAAAGACGCATATAGTACATGCAGCTGTAGTTGTGGTTTTCAAGAAGTTTTTGCTGCGGAAACACAGAAAGAAGTGCAGTGGATTTTTCTGCTGTATTTTCAGTCCTGTATGAACTTGTGACTTATAGGAAGTCGCGAATGATAATCAGACATTGACATAATGGCTGTGGACTGGGGTTTTCTTTAGGCCTCCTGCACATGACCGTATGGCTTTTTCAGTGTTTTTTGTGGTCCGTTTTTCACGGATCCGTAGTTCTGTTTTTTGTTTCCATTGTGTTTCCATTTCTGTTCCGTTTTTCTGTATGGCATATACAGTATACAGTAATTACATAGAAAAAATTGGTCTGGGCATAAAATTTTCAATAGATGGTTCCGCAAAAACGGAACAGATACGGAAGACACACAGAGCACATTCCGTATGTGTTCCGCTTTTTTTGTGGACCCATTGACTTGAATGGAGCCACGGAACGTGATTTGCGGGCAATAATAGGACATGTTTTATCTTTCAACGGAACAGAAAAACGGAATGCATACGGAGTACATTCCATTTTTATTTTTTTTTGCGGTACCATTGAAATGAGTGGTTCCGTATACGGAACGCAAAAAACGGCCCGTAAGGGTACGGCCACACGGTCAGGTTTCCTGATGCAGTTTTGGAAGCCAAAAATCAGGAGTGAATAAAAAAAAAAAAGAGAAGTCGTATCTGTCCTTTATACTTTCTCTCTTTTAGGCCTCATGCACACGACAGTGCCGTTTATTGCGGTCCGCCCATTGGAGAAATGCCTATTCTTGTCCGCAAAATGGACAAGAATAGGACAGGCTATATTTTTTTTTTGCGGGGCCACGGAACGGAGCAACGAATGCGGACAGCACTCGGAGTGATGTCCGCATCTTTTGCGGCCCCATTGAAGTGAATGGGTCCGCACCCGAGCCGCAAAAGATGCGGCTCGGATGCGGACCCGAACAGCGGTCATGTGCATAAGGCCTAAGGGTCTTCCAAAACTGCATCAGGAATCCTGATCGTGTAGCGTACCCTGAAGGGGTTCCTAGGGCTACAGACATCAGTGACCTTTCCTCAGGATAGTTCATCATCGTCACATCAGCGGGCATCTAACACCCACACCCCAAGTGATCAGCTGTTTAGGGGAGCCTCGGAACCAGAAACTAACAGCAGCGTACGGAGCGGAAGCAGAAGGCTCAATACACTGTTAGTTATCGACACCGCTGCAGCTGATCGGTAGGGGTAGGTGTCGGAGCCCCATAGATCTGACATTGCTAAACATCTTGAGGATAGGTCTAGAGTTCTTCAAATTTCAAGTTAGCTGCTTCGCTGAATTGTACAAAAAATTTTGCTTTGTGACAAAGAAGTGCATTTCTTTATAAGTAGTGAGTGCAATGACAGGGAGACATTGCGCCGCTCCCCGTCATTGTACCCCTCAGATGCCGCAATCCAGTGTAAAATGTACAGAAAAAAAAAAAGATGAAATCATACTTACCGCCTCCATTTGCTTGCGAGAGTCCGGCAGCCGCCATCTTGCTTGAGGGTCTGGCGCAAAATCTCGCACGGCCAGAGGTGACGTCATCACGCTTGCCGGCTTGGTGACATCATACGTCACCACGCACGGGATTTCAGCAGAGATCTTTAATCAAGATGGTGGCTGCCGGCCAGTCGCGAGCAAATAGAGGAGGTAAGTATGATTTTTTTTTTGTTTTTTTACACTATTTCAGGTTAAATCGATTCGCTACCGCAAGGAAATTCGGTTTCGCGGTGAATTGAATGTATTCCGAAATTAAGTTCGAAATCAACTTCGTCATATTCGATTCGCTGAACAATGTCTTTTGTGTGGAGTGCCCCTTTAAGATAAACCAAAAATAAAAATCAGTTGCAATAATTAGAATAGGCAATTGTAGGGAAAGCAATCCATTTAGATCAGGCATGCTCAACCTGCGGCCCTCCAGCTGTTGCAAAACTATAACTCCCAGCATGCCTGAACAGCCTACAGGTATCAGCCTACAGCAGGGCATTGTGGGAGTTGTAGTTTTACAACAGCTGGAGGGCCACAGGTTGAGCATGCCTGATTTAGATGATGGATGTAATCCTTTTACAAGTAGGAAGATCGTTTATGGCGCCGTACTGGGCAGCTTGGAATTTCAAGGTTATGAGGGCAGATCATTGACACAGAGGAGGCTGCTGTATCAAGCATTTATATGGAGTGCGGGTTATTGCTTCATTGCTGCATATATAAAAGGAGAGATTCCCAGCGTAACAAAGTTGCCGGGAGCTTCAAAGGGGAAAATGAATGAAAAACGTATTATAACGCAATGACCTATATGATGATGCCGCTCACAATCCCACCAATTTATTTATAAGGTATATGGGTCCCTTTAGAGCTTATCTTACAGCTCTGATATCTGACGTCTTACTCAATCCTCACCTCCCTGCGACTTTCATCTCAGTTGGCAGGAGTCTGAGCTCCCACAGTGACTGATAGCATTTTCCTAGTTTATGCTACTGAGAGGGTGAATTTGCACCTAGGATTTAGTGGCATTTTTTTTCACACTTTTGCATTTTTGTTAGTTGTATTTTTTGGTAAGATGTAACCAACTACATCTGGTAAAAAATAAAAAAAAAACATAGTAATCCCGGAAAGGTAGATAGTGTGTTTTGATATGCATGTGGTTCAGTTCTTTAATATCTACATTTTGTGTGTTCTTATCATTCTTGGTGCTATTTGTGTGTTTACACCGCCAGCAAGTTTACAGCTTTATTAGATTCTCCATAATAACAATGAGAGCGATGGGGAATGCAGTTACAGATACGCCCTGAGGGAACCTAACATGTGCAAAACAAGATTCTTTGATGTCCCTTATAAAATAAACATATGGAAATCTGGGCATTAAAATTCCATTCAGTGGAAAACCCATCAACCATCTTAGTACCATAGAGGAATGTGACATTTGATAGAACGGCATCCCAAGAGACAAGAGAGGGCATCATGCAACGGCAAGGAGGCAGAACTTACAAACTAGGGTTTAGTTGAGCTTCACAAATCCCGCAGCTTACTGCTACTCGGTTTTGCTTATTTTCTATGAAAGATTGTGATATCTAAGAACAGCTGTAGTCTAGATAAGTGGCATTCATGACCTCTGAGTGGAGGTCATGGGGACAAGACTGGTTTTGCTTATTTTCTATGAAAAATTGTGATATCTATGGACAGCTGTAGTCTAGATAAGTGGCATTCATGACCTCTGGATGGAGGGCCATGACTGGCCTGAAGCTTCCAACAGCTAGGGTCATAGTTCGGAGTTGTTAGACATACCATAGAGTATTGTTTTAATTTACTATTGGCCTGTGCTGTTTGAGGGGAAGATTCTCATGGCTTGGTGTTACTCATTTTCTATTCTATCCCCATCATTTGGTATTGGCTCCTGGGCTGAGCACAAACTTCTGAACCCTGCAAAAAATGAAGAATTGATCACCTTTTGAATCAAATCCATCAGCATGCATAGATAGAATTGGAGTGGCTGGAGGCCCTCCTCTCCCAGCCTGACACACCCCATGATCATCCTGAGGTGGGCTCTCCCATCCTGCTCTTGAGGCCCTTCACCTCCAAATGGCAACGACAATCTGTCCCACTAGCAGGCTCAGCCCAAGCCTCGTTCGCCCTCCTGCCTAGAACAGAGTTCTTCCACACTGGCTCACTGGCCTTGGTCTCCATCGGATTCCCCTCCAAAAATATATATGGACAGCTGTTGTCTAGATAAAGTTGTGGTGGATAGAATCCAAAGCCAGAGCAGGAAACGCTGCAGAAGACAATACTCTGTACTTAGGTCTTCTTTGCTCCTCAGCTATTTATTGCTTTTTGGGGCATATACTTTGATTTGTCAGAGGAATTTTGTAATCTGTAATAAAAAAAATGATTGCACATGCCTCAAAAGTGTAGCTTTCACAAAAAGAACCTGCAAAGAGGCATCTCCCAAGAAAGAGAACCATCTTGCCAGAGCCACCTATTGAAAGTGGCTCCTGATGAGTCAAGATCCAAGATGGTCCTCTTTCTTGGAAGATACCTCTTTGCATAGTCACTTCCGATAGAGTATTGCCAATAAGTGTCCATACCATGGAGTACTTCAAGTAAGTCTCCATACAGGACTGGTCTCTTTAAGAAGATCTATCACCCCCCACCTAACATACAGAACAGCAACACTTCATCTCTCTGTGACTTGTTGCAGATCCTGCCAAGATTTTAACAAACTTCTTTCCCTCCATGTACTACAAATGGCCAGCATCACAACCGTCTTACAAGTTGTTAGTCATTAATCATCATGGGGAAGTCTTCAGATTCCAATATCAAGACCCTGGGCTGCATCCACAGCCTAAGATTCTTCAGTCAGCGGGAATGATAATTAATTATAAAATATGTTGATCAGTGACTGGTTCTTTAAAAATCGTCCTCTTGGACCATCTGTATGGTTATTGTAAACCCACCAATACCCTCTCATTACTACATTTTGAGAGCTACCGCCCATCCATGTTAGAAAAGCAGTCACATACGGACAATTTTTAAGCTTACGTAGAATTCATATCACAGATAAAAACTTTACTATATAACAAGGGTTAAGGGGGTTTTCTGGAACTCAGATATTGATGACCTATCCTTGGGATAAGTCATCCACAGGATAGGTCATCATCAATATCATATTGAGAGGGTACCTGCACATATCAGCTCTTTTGGGCTGCTGCCTGTCCTGAAAACTATATAGTGGACAGAACCAAAGGCATAAGCTTCCATTCACTGTATGGTGGCTTTGCCATGGTACTGCAGCTCAATTCATACTCATGTGGATGGGAGCTGAGCTGCAGTACGCTGGCACCGGAAACTTAACCGTGAACAGAGCCACAGTATAATTTCCAGCACCAGTGGCTGTCTGCAAGAGCTTTTTGATGGGGGTGTTGGACGCTCGCCAATCTGATATCCTAAGGATAGGTCATATCTAAGTACAGGGGCGTAGCTAAAGGCGGTATAATGTGCCACAATATGGTATCGCTGCCCCTGCCTTCCATTAAGTTGGACCCAACTACAAAACAGGGCCACTTTTAATATTTTTTCCAGGGCCACTTTAAGTTCCCAGTCTGCCCCTGATCGGGCAATTAAATTGTTTGTGCAGGCACCTAAATCACCATTTGCCAGCAGTAGATCATGCTGTCTAATCACGCTCTGCTGCTAGAAAAGTCTGTATGGGGACCAGCAATGGCATTAGCGATCGCTCCTCCCTATACTTTGGGGGAGATCACTGCATGTAAATGTGGTCTCCTACACTGACGAGCAGGTAAGTGGCGGGAAGGAGACTTTAAAGGGAACCTATCAGCAGTTTTGTACCTATGACACTGGCTGACCTGTTACATGTGCACTTGGCAGCTGAAGACATCTGTGTTGGTCCCATGTTCATATGTGTCCGCATTGCTGAGAAAAATGATGTTTTAATATATGCAAATGAGACTCTAGGAGCAACGGAGGCGTTGCAGTTACACCTAGAGGATCTGATCTCTCTGCAACTGCTGCGCCCTCTGCACTTTGACAGGACCGGGCAGTGAAAATGTCATCCTGTCAAAACGCAGAGGACACAGCAGTTGTACATATGAACATGGGACCAACATAGAGGCCTTCAGCTGCCAAGCGCACATTGTGAGCTCCCACCTCAACCCCTGACAAATGATGTAAGGGGAGAGAAAGATCAGGCAAGCTGAATTTTTTCACCAGATCCTTTTGTCCCCCCAGGAGTATGCAATATGGAGTAGACTGCAGCTGCCATTCAATCAGGGCCGTGGACCCTGGGCAAGATGGAGAACACAAGTGCCGCTGCCGCATTCATGGGTCCACACTTTATTAACTAAGTAGCAGGACATGTAGGGCATACATGGGGGATGTCCCTGCACTTATTATTTCTGGGCGGCGCTCCGTTGCGCCGCTGTGGCCCCCGTTACATTCTGTATGCTTAGTAACAGCACCGTAACACCAGGAAGGAGACATCAGCTTTTCTCCTCACCTTCTCCCTGACTGTGACGTTCTGCGCTGCGCTACAGCCAGGGAGAAGGAACGCCCAGGGAGAAAAGTTTATGTCTCCTCCCTGGTGTTCCGATGCTGTTACTTAGCATACAGCGCGGGAGAATGTAACGGGGACCACAGCGGCACAACGGAGCGGCGCCCAGAAATAATAGTAAGGGCAGGGACATCCCCCATGTTTGCCCTACATGTCCTGCTACTTGGTTAATAAAGTATGGACCCATGAAAGGTCCTCCAGTGGCCAGCGGGGCTCAAGAGGCAGCTGCCTTGGGTCCTGCAGGAGCAGCTGCCCCTTTTGCCCTGCGATAGATGACCCTGCATTCAATAGTTAAAATCAATCAGTCGCGCTACAAAAAGTCGCAGTGTAGCCCAGGTCTAAGTCTCCCTACCATGGAGTACTTCCAGTAAGTCTCCATACAGGACTGGTGTCTCTAAAGAGATTCAGCACCCTGCCTAAGTTCTCCCAGAAGTGTCTGGCAGCGGATTTCTCCTCTCTCCCCTTTGACAACACATATGCATGAACAGAACGTGTGTCTGAATGGGGGAGTCAGGAGAGACGGTCATGTTTGGGGAACAGAAGAAGTCAGTGGCTACTGGCCAAGGCGCACCTCGTTTAGTACTACATGTTAATGAGGGTCATAATGCATTATGTTCGATGAGTGCCGTACTCATTACTTCCTCTACCACTTTGAATACTGTAGTGTTTTTATGCCTTGGAGGTACACTGACCACCACCATGATGGTAATACAAGTCACAACAGAGTCTGAATGGAGTAGTAGCGTTGATTGATCTATTGGATTACAAGCTTCATTACTCCTTACATACTCTATCACGCTATCAGGTTTTTACACTATAGTCTGGAAGGCTGGGAGTTGCAGAGGGACATGTCTGATTAACCGGGCGGCATGTTTGTCTGTGGGTGATAAAGACCATGATGAATGTTTCTTCTACAAAGCAAACATTAAATGAGTACGAATGTTTGCACAGCACAAAAAATGTGGTGAGAAGAGCGCCGTCTCACTGAATTAGTCCCTGCGTATGTGGCAATGCAGGGGAACAAAAGGCCATTGAGAAAGCAACTAAGAAGGGTTTTTACAGAAGCAAAATACTGTGACCTATCATCAGGATAGGTCATCAGTTCCTGATCAGTGGGGGTCCCACAACAATCAGCTGTTTGAAGAGGCCAAAGTGATGTTGCATTCATCGGTCTCATGGCCTACATGCAGCACAGTCTCTTTCAAGTGAATGGCCATGGGTTGCAATGCCAAGCACAGCCAGCGTACAATGTAAGGCGCTGTGCTTAGTATATTGCAAGGAGGCTTCAGCACTCGTCCCTTTCGGCAGGGGTACCGGGAGTCAGACCCCTACCAATCTGAGATTGATGACACATTCGGAAGATAAGTCATCAATATATTGAAATCTAGTTTATTAACGTAGTAGGGGACAAACACAAAGATCTAAGGAGCATAATGGCCAAAAATAATAGTCCCTAGTAAACATGGAGCTGCCATATATCTAAAAGCTACAGGATCAACACTCATTCGGCCAACAGATATTAATCCCCGGTAAACATGCACATTTGGCTGCAGAAACAGAGGATCGAGCATGTTGAGATCCAGCATGTCCGATCCTTCTCCTAATATCTGCTATTAGTCGAGAGTCAGGGGGCCCCTATATGAATTAGTTTTATCTGTTTCACCCCTTTCTACGACAACTGGTAAAGGCTGTGCACAATTACAATTTCTAAACAGGTTGTCACCCAGCTATGAGATTCTTGAAGGACAAATGTGTGACCTGAGGGCGAGCTGATGATGATGTTTCCCTGCATTAATAGGCACATTTGTCAGTCTGGAATGTAGTTGTGTGGCGCCTGTTCGAGATTGAATGGCAGCCATATCACCATATCACCAAACCTTCCCTAAAGCAGATGAAACTTCGGTCAGTTTGAGACATCCATAACATGGAAGCATTTTAGGCTAGGTCTACACCATGACATTTGTTGCGCGACATTTTGTCACACCAATGCCGCGCGACAATTTTTATAATGTTAGTCTATGGTGTCGCACTGGGACATGCGACATGCTGAGACTGCGACACGACAGTCGCAAAAAATCCATTCAAGATGGACACATGTTGCAGTGTAGTTGTGCCCTATGTGTCGCGCGACTTATTGTCATCGTGTAGACCTAGCCTTAGAGTCTGTTTTATAGGCCCAATTCCTGGACTTCCCTGTCGAAGTCTATGGTCACCTGATGGTGGCCATACACATAAGAGAGAAGTAGGTTGATGGGTGGACAACCATTGAACGAATGATCATCTGTTGAAAGATCGCTATGCCAAGGCAGCCATATATACTGTACATATATTTTAATCCATATTGTCAATTATAGTCATCCAGACTGGCCAGACATGCTCAATGCCACTGGTTAAAGGACAAACAATCATTCCGTGAAAGTTCTTTCATGGAAGATCACTTTTGGAATAGCGACTATCAGATGAAAAATGTAAGCATGGCTGACTTCATTCCTATAAATGTCTGTCATCAGTCGGCGAAGGCAATTGTTGTTAATTTTCACATGATGATGGTTGACATGGTCTGATGAACTTTAGACTAATGTGTATGGCCACAGTGTTAGAATGGCCCACCAGAAGATCCTCTGGTACTCTGGTGGGCTATTCCAACACTGTGGCCATACACATTAGTCTAAAGTTGATCAAAACAGACCATGGCTCTAATATCTTAATCGGCCCCAAAGATCCAGGACAAAGGAACCATTTGAATGACTTTGCAGCCAATCACTTGTCGCTAGGGTCTATTTTTCAGATTCAAAGCCTATTAAACTCTACTGATGTTATAAGAGTTGATAATAATTTCCTTTGGTGGACCCCAGGAACCCCAGTCTGACATTGTATGGCCACCTTACATCTGGTTCAGTAGAACCTCGGGGGAGGTCAAGGTGTTGTTTCCATTTTACTGTCATCTGAAAAGGCCTAAACATCAACTCAAAAGCTGTAATACATTTTTAGGACTGAAACTTTAGTAGATTCCAAATGTCAAAGCCAAGCAGTTGCCAGACATTTTCCAAAAATAGTAAGGACAATGTGTCGACGGCAAATAATGACAATACCAGAAATAGCACAAAAAAGACGTGGAGACTGAGATCACATGCTGCTGTGTGTGTACAGTTTTGTGATGTCTGAATTAGCAGAACATGAAAATAATAGACATAATTACAGCAAAATTACACTTAATTATGGCAAAGTGGTGCAGCTGCACCTCTAGGTACAGTTCAAATATGTTATGTGCTGTAATTTCGAGACAGTCAGTGACTAAAAAGTGACTGACTTTAAAATGGATATGTTTACCTTGGGTTCATTAGTTTTGCCAGTGTATGGAGAGTTCAGGAGATTTCTACAGTATTACTATGCTGGTCCTTCCCGTTGAAAGATGACATACTGGAAAATTATATTACCGTAACTTGCACTAATCCCATATTCTGTGTCCAAGTCTTATGGGATTTGGGCGTGTACGGCAGTGTAAACGAGCATTTGACTATAGATTCTGCACCAGAGGCTCTCTCTGCTCAGACCCACCGTCTGCATTTAAAGACAGAGGTCCAGGAACCTTGTTTGAAATTTCTTTAAGGTTTTTAACCCTCAAAACTGAGCATTTACTACTACTGCAAACCTATGAATTCACGCTGCTATATAGAGTTTGCTGTGGTTTAGAAGGGGACTGTGGAATCCACCATCTCGGGCATTCTTGTGGTGATTCTTCTGCTCTGATTTTGCTGGTGGAAACCACATGTAGAACCCAGATTACATGTGTTATTTTACCAGTAGGACCACAAATATCTAAAAATATATCTATATAGGATGATCATGAGAGTAAGTGGAATTTACAAGGACCTATATGAAGGTGAGGGATCCCCCCTATCGCCTAGCAGCATTTTGCTCAAAGGTGCATGACACTTTTGGCCGAGCATTGCCACGGTTTTGTGATGTCATTTTCTTGACGTCAGATCTTCTTTTATAAATTAGTGTGCATCACTGGGTATAGATCAAAATTTTGGGGCAGATCTGGGGCAATGTAACGCATAGGTAGTGCCCCGGAGGTCCTTGGCTTGAATATGACCAGGACACCCAAGTCTGCATGTAGTTATATGGGTCTTCTCCTTCAAGTGCTATATGTTTCTTTAAATTTTAAGGTAGCATAGAACTGTGAAGGCTAACCTCCGGCACTCCAGCTGTGATAAAACTACAACTCCCAAGATGCACACTTGCTTGGCTTTTCTCAGAATTCCATAGAAATGAATGGAGCATGCTGAGAGTCGTAGTTTCATCACAGCTGGAGTGCCGGAGGTTAGCCATCACAGGTATAGGAGCTCCATTGATGGTGTAAGCTGGTACTATGCAAAGCTTTGAGACATATGTTGACTGAACTGAATAAATGTACTGTTTAGATCATGTTTGGTTTCTTATGGACTATACTTGTCTGTGATTTCTTGTGTGATTAAATCAACGATGGCTAAAGAAAGCTGGACAATCTCCCTTTACCCATCAAAAATTCTGGTTATTTTTGGGGGGCAAAATACCCATATAAGTCTAAATGCTCATGTATATTCTCTTGCAGCTCTGATACTGGAGAACTGTGACTTTGACTGCAGCACCAATAATCGGAACCACCACACTGGAGATGCCGGGTGTACGAGACTAATCGTCCGAAGAGGCCAGGCTTTTGAGATCAAGCTACAGTTTTCTCCCCGGGGTTATGAAGAAGGAGTAGATCAGTTGGCTCTTATTGCTCAAACAGGTACCTGGCCTAGATACGTTGTTCCTATTAAAGGGCAGCTGTCGACAGGATTAACCCTATTCAACCAGGCGAACTGTGTGATAGGGTTGATCTGCTGATTAAATTGATACCTCTCTTGTGAAAATTGGTTGCAGTGTTCCTAAGAAAAAAGATGTGTATTCATTATGCACTTAGGGCTTCAGTGCACCGAGGGGTGAGGCCTAGGCACTTGGCTTTCTAGTGATAACCACACACCCGCGTGTGCCGAAGCCCTCATTTGCATAAATAATAAGTATTTTTTCTCAGTAGTATGCCTGGTTTGCTTTTTAAGTCAAATAAACGATAAACTTAAAATGACTCGGTGTTCAAGCAGTCAGAAATGAGATTATCTGGGAATAGGTTCCAACTGCTCCTTCATTCTAGAAAAATATTGCTCCAAATTTTGTAACCTACAGGATACAGAAGGGGACAAGTTGATCTAGAATAGAAAAAAATAGGTTATATCCAAAATAATTTTATTATAATTTAGAAGATAAATAAATTTTGTTGTTTAAAGGGGTCTTCCAAGATATTGGAGGCCTATCCTTTTCACAAGGTCACAGCGCTCCTGTGAGCACCTCGGCCTCCTCGCAGCTTACCAAAAACAGCACCGTCCATCGTATAGCCCCTGTGCTTGGTGTTGCAGATCAGCGCCATTTACTTGAATGTGACTGAGCTGCACCTAAGCCACATGAACATGAAGTCACTGGCCTAGGAAGACGCCTCAGAATAGGTCATCAATGTCAGATCGGCTCCCAGCATCCCCACCAATCAACAGTTTGAAGAGGCCACGGTGCTCTGCTGAGAGTTGTGGGCTCTCTAAACAACTCATCGTTGGGATTGCCAGGAGTCAGACCCCCCGTCCCAACATCTGAGCATAGGCCATCAATACTAGAATCTCAGGAAGGATAAACTGGTCATGCCATCCACGTGGGATGCCCGGGCGCTGAACTGTCCCGACGTTATCAGTATGATGTTGAGGTGACCTCTCTTTCAGTCTTTGAGAGGTTTGCTACTATGGAACCTGAACTCCTGGTTGCTTTATGCATCAGTTTGTACCCACTTATTTTGCCATCTGCTGTAACCCGGCTGGTATAAATTCATTTTTTTTTTGAGTAATAGGTCATTTTTAGCACAATTTAACACATTCAGCCTGGATAGACAGTAAGAAGTGGAATACCGCTGGGGGTTAACCCAGTGGCGTTGCTAGGGCTGGTGTCACCCGGTGCGGTAGAAAATGGTGTCACCCCCCCTGGGACGAGTCACGTAGGGGACGTCCATCAAGCTCCGCCCTGCTGCCGCCGCGCCGCTGACATCCCTTCACTGAGCCTGCCGACCAACCCAAGCGGTAACCCACACTGCCCCACATAAAAAATATGCCCCCCACACTGCCCCACATTAAGTAATATGCCCCCCCACACTGCCCCACATTAACCACTTCAGCCCCGCTAGGTGAAACCCCCTTCATGACCAGGCCACTTTTTACACTTCGGCACTACACTCCTTTCACCGTTTATCGCTCGGTCATGCAACTTACCACCCAAATGAATTTTACCTCCTTTTCTTCTCACTAATAGAGCTTTCATTTGGTGGTATTTTATTGCTGCTGACATTTTTACTTTTTTTGTTATTAATCAAAATGTAACGATTTTTTGCAAAAAAAATGAAATTTTTCACTTTCAGCTGTGAAATTTTGCAAAAAAAACGACATCCATATATAAATTTTTCGCTAAATTTATCGTTCTACATGTCTTTGATAAAAAAAAATGTTTGGGCAAAAAAAAAATGGTTTGGGTAAAAGTTATAGCATTTACAAACTATGGTACAAAAATGTGAATTTCCGCTTTTTGAAACGGCTCTGATTTTCTGAGCACCTGTCATGTTTCCTGAGGTTCTACAATGCCCAAACAGTAGAAAAACCCCACAAATGACCCCATTTCGGAAAGTAGACACCCTAAGGTATTCGCTGATGGGCATAGTGAGTTCATAGAACTTTTTATTTTTTGTCACAAGTTAGCGGAAAATGATGATGATTTTTATTTATTTTTTTTTCTTACGAAGTCTCATATTCCACTAACTTGCGACAAAAAATAAAAAATTCTAGGAACTCACCATGCCCCTCACAGAATACCTTGGGGTGTCTTCTTTCCAAAATGGGGTCACTTGTGGGGTAGTTATACTGCCCTGGCAATTTAGGGGCCCAAATGTGTGAGAAGAACTTTGCAATCAAAATGTGTAAGAAATGACCGGTGAAATCCGAAAGGTGCTCTTTGGAATGTGGGCCCCTTTGCCCACCTAGGCTGCAAAAAAGTGTCACACATGTGGTATCGCCGTACTCAGGGGAAGTTGGGCAATGTGTTTTGGGGTGTCTTTTTACATATACCCATGCTGGGTGAGAGAAATATCTTGGCAAAAGACAACTTTTCCTATTTTTTTATACAAAGTTGGCATTTGACCAAGATATTTTTCTCACCCAGCATGGGTATATGTAAAATGACACCCCAAAACACATTCCCCAACTTCTCCTGAGTACGGCGATACCAGATGTGTCACACTTTTTTGCTGCCAAGGTGGGCAAAGGGGCACATATTCCAAAGTGCACCTTTCGGATTTTGCAGGGCATTTTTTACATATTTTGATTGCAAAGTTCTTCTCACACATTTGGGCCCCTAAATTGCCAGGGCAGTATAACTACCCCACAAGTGACCCCATTTTGGAAAGAAGACACCCCAAGGTATTCCGTGAGGGGCATGGCGAGTTCCTAGAATTTTTTATTTTTTGTCGCAAGTTAGTGGAATATGAGACTTTGTAAGGAAAAAAGAAAAATCATCATTTTCCGCTAAAATGTGACAAAAAATAAAAAATTCTAGGAACTCGCCGTGCCCCCCACGGAATACCTTGGGGTGTCTTCTTTCCAAAATGGGGTCACTTGTGGCGTAGTTATACTGCCCTGGCAATTTAGGGGCCCATATGTGTGAGAAGAACTTTGCAATCAAAATCTGTAAAAAATGACCGGTGAAATCCGAAAGGTGCCCCTTTGCCCACCTTGGTGCAAAAAAGTGTCACACATCTGGTATCGCCGTACTCAGGAGAAGTTGGGCAATGTGTTTTGGGGGGTCATTTTACATATACCCATGCTGGGTGAGATAAATATCTTGGCAAAAGACAACTTTTCCCATTTTTTTATACAAAGTTGGCATTTGACCAAGATATTTTTCTCACCCAGCATGGGTATATGTAAAATGACACCCCAAAACACATTCCCCAACTTCTCCTGAGTACGGCGATACCACATGTGTGACACTTTTTTGCAGCCTAGATGCGCAAAGGGGCCCAAATTCCTTTTAGGAGGGCATTTTTAGACATTTGGATCCCAGACTTCTTCTCACACTTTCGGGCCCCTAAAAAGCCAGGGCAGTATAAATACCCCACATGTGACCCCACTTTGGAAAGAAGACACCCCAAGGTATTCAATGAGGGGCATGGCGAGTTCCTAGAATTTTTTATTTTTTTTGCATAAGTTAGCGGATATTGATTTTTTTTTTGATTTTTTTCTCACAAAGTCTCACTTTCCGCTAACTTAGGACAAAAATTTCAATCTTTCATGGACTCAATATGCCCCTCACGGAATACCTTGGGGTGTCTTCTTTCCGAAATGGGGTCACATGTGGGGTATTTATACTGCCCTGGCTTTTTAGGGGCCCTAAAGCGTGAGAAGAAGTCTGGAATATAAATGTCTAAAAATGTTTACGCATTTGGATTCCGTGAGGGGTATGGTGCGTCCATGGGAGATTTTATTTTTTGACACAAGTTAGTGGAATATGAGACTTTGTAAGAAAAAACAAAAACAAACAAAAAATGTCCGCTAACTTGTGCCAAAAAAAATGGCTGAATGGAGCCTTACCAGGGGGGGAGTGATCAATGACAGGGGGGTGATCACCCATATAGACTCCCTGATCACCCCCCTGTCATTGATCACCCCCCTGTAAGGCTCCATTCAGACATCCGCATGATTTTTTACGGATCCATGGATACATGGATCGGATCCACAGAACGCATGCGGACGTCTGAATGGAGCCTTACAGGGGGGTTATCAATGACAGGGGGTGATCAGGGTAATCAGGGTGATCACCCCCCTGTCACTGATCACCCCCCCTGTAAGGCTCCATTCAGACATCCGCATGATTTTTTACGGATCCATGGATACATGGATCGGATCCGTAAAAATCATGCGGACGTCTGAACGGAGCCTGACAGGGGGGTGATCAATGACAGGGCGGTGATCAATGACAGGGGGGTGATCAGGGAGTTTATATGGGGTGATCAGGGGTTTATAAGGGGTTAATAAGTGACGGGGGGGGGGGTGTAGTGTAGTGTAGTGTGGTGTTTGGTGGGACTGTACTGTAACCTGTTCTACCCTCTGACTCACTGCTCTTTTAACTCAAAGAATCGAATGAGTCACAAACTTTTAACTTGTGACTCATTCGATTCCTTTCTATTCTGACTCCCTGCACTTACTTGTGTGACTCAGACGACTGGAGTCAGAGAGCTGCTGGTGTGCTGTGCTTGCCTTGCCCCCTTAGCTCTGGTCGGTGATTGGTTGGTGGGCGGGGAGGGGTGGGGCTGGCAGAAGCCAGCTTCCACTCTAAGCTCATATTACGCTCCTCCCCGTCCCTCCCTCAGGCTCCCTGCTGCCAGCGTCTCTGCATTTTCTGTGTGACTGAGCTGAGCCGTTTCAAAACGGCTCGGATCAGTCAAGGAGAACTCCGGCGGCCGGCGGGTGACACCCCATCAGACTGGTGTCACCCGGTGCGGCCCGCACCCCCCGCACCCCCCTCGCAACGCCACTGGGTTAACCACGTGTTGCTCTCAGCGGCAGTGAATTCCAGGTCATTTGTGGTCACCCCTTATGGTTCATGGTTCCTGATTGCTTTAGCTGATGCAGCTGTGTACATGCGTCTTAAGAGGAGGGGGGGGGGGGGGTTATGACCTTGCTGTTTCCATTGCATAGATCAGTTCCCATCCCTTATTACAATGTCAGGAAATAAAAAGACACATTGTACCGCCCTGTGAGTCAAACACTACATAGCACGTAGCTATCTAGGAGCGGGTTATTCATATGATTCCGTATTCTTTCCGCCACCCTGCATCCATGCCGCAGGCCTTTCATCAGACGGCCTGTTGTCTTCTGGCAGGGAAGCCCCCGGGCCTGAATTCCTGGGCTGCCTGGCCGTATTATCCACAAGAAGTCATTATAATAATATATAATGAGATTGCTGTCGGAAGAGGTAAACCTACATGCATTTAATATCCATGTAAAAATGGCATTTCTAAAAGATCTCAAAATGCCTGTTTTGATTATGATTATTATGATTATGATTTCTCAGAGTCTGAGCAGAGCTGCTGTGAAAACCACTCTATTATATGTCCATTCCGGATCTCATGTTATTACGCTTTCTCTTAAGGGGACCACTCGCTTTAGATGGGATAGGATGAATGAGAGCAATACTTACCCATCTACGTTACCCCCTCTCATTCACATGTATGCTCGAGTCACAGGTAGGCCCCATTCACACAACCGTATCCGTGTTGCATCTGCATTTTCTGTGGCCCCCATTGAATTCAATGGTTCCGTGGTCTGCATTTTGAGGACAAGTATAGGACATGTTCCATCTTTTTACAGAATGGATTTACCGCATCTGTACCGTTCTGCAAAAACAATATGTCTGCAAAATGTGAACCATAGACCATTTGAAGTTAATGGTTCCACAAAAAAGTGGGGACCGCAAAATGGACGTGGTCATGTGCATGGGGCCTTCGTGGTCAGTAATCTGCTGTCAGGCACCATTTGGTGTTAGCATATCAACTAAGAGAACATGGGATTAGACATTACAATATGGAATAAAAGTAGACGACTCACTTGGGGAACCTAGGATATAAATGACAAGGATGGAAATATATTCGATAGATTCAGGGCACACGCAAATATACTCAATGAAAGTATTTATACATGATTCTCCATTGTCTCAGCAAAAATAAAAATAAATCATAGTTTCAAATATTGTTTCTCAGATGAATGACAACGTTTCGGTCATTTTTCAGGTATCATCAATAGGTATTAAGTTGGGATATGCCGCTGAGACGAGGGGGATGTATAAATATAAACCGAGGACTCTCACTTCTCTGGCGCCAACAGAAGGGAAAATTCAATATAATATTCAAAAATAGTGAGGTCCTACAGGAATTAATTTTATAATATTTTTATTGGTAAGGAATATTTGGTAATAAAATATTGTATTTTTGTATTTTTTTTATTTCATTTTTTCACTTTTATTTTTGTATATTCCTAACCAATAAATATACTATATAATATATTCCTGTAGGACCTCACTATTTTTGAATGGGATTAGACATGTTGAAGTCAAGCATGCTTGATCCTTCTTTTCCTTTGGAAGAGACTACTTCATACTCATTGGATCGTTGGTCAACATTCAGCTAATGCGTATGGTCACTGTTAGACTCTGTTTAAACATGGATTACTGTATTTCCGCTAGGTTTTCATTGCCTTTTTTAATAGTGAAAATCCATTTCAAAGTGAAATAAAAAAATTGACAAACCCATTTTATGTCAATAAGGGGGGAAAAAATGAATGAACCATGAAGAATTGCAGCAGATGTGGCAGGTGGCTAATAAATGACTATAAGGGATATCAGTTGTAAATGTGGAAGCCATAACATAGTGTGAACAGAGTCACAGGACTTCATATTAGTTCTGTGATACAATACCCATTGAAGTCTACAAGGCCATAATGTACCTCTGTATGCTTTGATTCCAAACTGTTATTTCTGACCGATAAATACGGAATCCAACTTCTTTGATTTGAATTTGTCCTTCTTTAGGTCCATGTCCCTCTGAAGACTTTGGCACAGAAGCTCACTTTAAGGTGACAGACTCCTTGCAGGAAGGTGAATGGAGCTCCACAATAAGCAGTGTCGATGGGGAAAACCTTGTTTTGTCTGTCATCTCTCCTCCTGATGCCCGAATTGGAAAGTACGCCCTCTCCCTGGAGACTTCTACAGGAACTTCAGAAGAAAGCTGCAGCCTTGGAGAATTCTTCCTGCTCTTTAACCCCTGGTGTCCAGGTATGAGAATATTACTATTG